>NC_071354.1:120182010-120267010 GCF_943734655.1 Sabethes cyaneus
GACACCCTATTTCAAACCTTGCCGTAAGCCGTAATTCTACGTCAAAAAATTGTAAATTTGTATAATAAGTAACCCATCACAGGTAACCAATAACATTAGGCGACTTAAATGCTTATTGGCTATGCTTATTACGTAACTGCCAAAATGAATCATCTAAGGTTTAACTCCTCAGAAACTTGCAAAACTCGAGATTGTGACAAAGGTCATCCGAAATTCACGTTTTATATACAACATAGTTTAATTTGAGGCAATATGAAGTTTGTCGGGTCAGCTAGTGTATACATATAAACATTAATGTTAACTTATATTTATTTTGATTTCATTTCAGGATACCTGAAATACGAGGTAATGAAACCATATACCGCATCTCATATACTTTTTGGAATTGTGATTGGCACTTTTTGCATCGTGGTTTCTTTAATTGTCATATTAGTTATATATCGTCGTAAGAGCACGCAGGCTGAACGAGAATACAAACGCATCCAAATACAAATGGATACCCTGGAAAGCAACGTACGCATGGAGTGTAAGCAAGCATTTGCAGAGTTACAAACCGATATGACAGATTTAACTGCGGACCTGGAAAATAGCGGCATACCCACGCTTGACCATGTTAACTACATAATGAAAGTGTTCTTTCCTGGCGTTAGCGACCATCCAGTATTAAATTCGTCTAAGTTTCGTGCGAACATGACTCGAACAAATTATGATCAAGCAATGATACAATTTGAACAGCTCCTGAATAATAAGGCATTTCTTCTGATTTTTATTGACACACTGGAGGCACAAAAATCATTCAGTATTCGAGATAAGTAAGTAATATTCAAATGCTATACGCACGTATTCACACACACACACACACACACACACACACACACACACACACACACACACACACACACACACACACACACACACACACACACACACACACACACACACACACACACACACACACACACACACACACACACACACGACTTTTTCGAATTTGTAATTTCCTTTGAAAATGTGAAAAAGTGTCTTTCTATCTTTCTTCTATATATATATATATAAAAGTGAGCGTGAGTATGCTTGTATGTTTGTATGTTTCACTATATCTTCAGAACGCCTTGACCGATCTCCACCAAACTTGACACACATGTTCCTTGATATAAGAGAATCAGCTACGGGGTGGTTGACAATATGAGGGCAGAGGTTCGTAACAGGGGGGGAGGCCATAACTCCGAAATGCCTGGACGGTTATTCATCAAACTTAGCACAATTGTTCCTTGGCATAAAAGAATCAGCACTGGGGGGTCAACAAAAACGAGAGAGGGAGGTTCCCTGATAGGGGGGACGGTCCCTAATAGGGGTAGGGGAGCATAACTCCGAAACGCCTTGACCGTTCTTTATCAAACTTAGTACACATGTTCCTTGACATCAGGGAATTAGCACGGGGGTTGACCAAGGGGGGGAGGGAAACTAAACTTGACACAGGGGTCAATCCCGGTGTAGTGGTTAGCATTAATGCCTCTCATCACGAGGACCCGGGTTCAAATCCCAACCCCGCAGAAGTCACGAATAACCCAAGCTGTTAAAGTGGCTATAATCAAACAACGAACGAATTTATTAGGTCCGATTTCGTTCCGGTCCGATTTGGCTCTGTTTCGGTTCCGGTCCGCTTCCGCGGATACAAAATTTACCAATTTTAAAAAAGTAGGTAAATGTCAAGTGTATGCTTCTTTTACATCCCTTACGGCTCTCAGGTTCCTTGAGACCAATCTTATATATATATATATATATATATAAAATGTCGGTGTGAAAATTTGCATGTAGAGGTTTTTGGGGCCAGGAAAGGTTTTAGTGATGGTTAGAGACCCCTCCCCCCACTAAGAGGGGGTGCTCCCATACAAATGAAACACAAATTTCTGCATAACTCGAAAACTAATCAAGCAAATAGAACAAAATTTGGCATGTGGGTGTTTTTGAAGACAAGAATTTATTCTATGGTAAATTGAGACCCCTCCCCTCTTTAGAAGGGGAATTATAACTCCTCTCCCCTTTAAGAGGTGGGTTTCCATACAAATTTCCTCATAACTTGAGAACTAATCAAACAAATGGAATCAAATTTGGCATGTGGAAGTTTTCGAGGGCAAAAATATTTTCTATGGTGAATTAGGACCCCTCCCCACTTTAAGAGGGGTGGCTCCTATACAAATGAAATACAAATTTCTTCATAACTCGAGAACTAATCAAGCAAATAGAACCAAATTTGGCATGTGGAGGTTTTTAAAGGCAAAAATATTTTCTATGGTGAATTGGGACCCCTCCCCACTTTGAGAGGGGTGGCTCCCATACAAACGAAATACAAATTTCCCCATAACTCTAAAACTAATCAATCAAATGGAACCAAATTTAGCATGTGGGTGTTTTTGCAGGCAAGAATATTTTCTATGGTGAACTAGGACCCCTCCCCACTTTAGAAGGGGTGGCTCCTATACAAATGAAAAATAAATTTCCTCATAACTCGAGAACTAATCAAGCAAATGGAATCAAATTTGGCATATGGGAGTTTTAGATGGCATAATTTTTTTCTATGGTGAATTACGACCCCTTTCCCTTTTAAGAGGGGGGGCTCTCATACAAATGAAATACAAATTTCCCTATAATATGAGTACTAATCAAGCAAATGGAACCAAATTTGGCATGAGGGAGATTTTTAAGTCTTGAATTTATTTTATGATAGTTAGAGACCTCTCACCCCTGTGGTAGGGGGATATGGACTCTCATACAAATAAAACAGAAATTTTTGCGAAACTCAAAAATTAATCGAACTCGAAAAATTCGAGACTCTTTCATAAAACATTAGTCAATAACAAGACCACAAAAACTATCTATAGTAACACTAGATCATTCAGGACGAGACGGCCGCGAGTGTTGCCGGCGACCCGCCGTCGGAAGCGCCGCCCACTGGGGGGAGGCAACTCCCTGCAGAAATCACCACTGTCTAGGTTTATTTGTTTTCCTAGGTCTACCTGGGTTTCCTGGAACGAGCGACAGCGAGTGAGGAGAGGATCGCGAAATGGTACTTTCCACAAAAAAGTTTTCCGTGAAATGGTGCATTCCGCTTAAGCTTTTTCGCAAAATGATATTCGGCGATATGTTGTACAATCATGGCGAATATTTCTATCCGCTTTCAGGCTATGCAATGAGGGGACAGGGAAGTTTTCTACTTTACTGTGAGGAAAAATTGCAAATTTGTATATTAAACTACCCTTTCCAGGTAACTAATAAGCATTAACATAAGCAGCAAATCAACGTATCTGGCATTTATACTGCACGTTGTTGTATGTTAACTTTTTGACTGCATAGGTGTTAGACTAATCTCAAGTTTTTAGTCTTGACCTTGAAATGCGGTCATACATATATATTAATATTTTTTGAAACAATGGTTCTACAATTGATGAAGGGACGGTAGGGGAAAGAAATAAAAAATTTTTGGTGAAGGAGGGGAAGAGCGGAAAGGAAGGGGGGGGGGGGGGTATTGGTAGCTATGCTTGACAAGTAGTCATTTTGACTCCTACCTTTTGTCCAATGCTGGAAGGTGCATTAGTCGAACCAAGCTGTAATCTGAGATTATAACCGGATTCGAACCCACAACACCCGCCAGGGCATGTGGTTCGCTGGTACTTGTACCTTTGACGCATAGAGGCGCTGGACAAAAGGGGACCGCAAAATCCACTTCTCAAGAATAGCGACGCGTTTGGTTGGGTTATCGACACATATTGTGCCGCTTCCTACATCAATTGCAGATTACCACCGAGCGAGAAGTTTTTAATCTAACTACTGTTTACTTTCAGGACGACGACACTATGCCGGCCCTTACGACTTGCAAGGTACTGCACGTGACGTTGTTCGTCTGTCAGCGTGTGTTAGCCACGTTTCTCGGCGCGGATTTTCGAGGGAAGGCGTCGTTCCTATGTAATAGACTAATCTCAAGTTTTTAGTCTTGACCTTGAAATGCGGTCATACATATATATTAATATATTTTGAAACGATGGTTCTACAATTGATGAAGGGACGGTAGGAGAAAGAAATGAATTTTTTTTAGATTTTTTAGTTAGATTAAAAACTTCTCGCTCGGTGGTAATCTGCAATTGATGTAGGAAGCGGCACAATATGTGTCGATAACCCAACCAAACGCGTCGCTATTCTTGAGAAGTGGATTTTGCGGTCTCCTTTTGTCCAGCGCCTCTATGGTTCAAAGGTACAAGTACCAGCGAACCATATGCCCTAGCGGGTGTTGTGGGTTCGAATCCGGTTATAATCTCAGATTACAGCTTGGTTCGACTCATGCACCTTCCAGCATTGGACAAAAGGTAGAAGTCAAAATGACTACTTGTCAAGCATAGCTACCAATACCCCCCCTTCCTTTCCGCTCTTCCCCTCCTTCACCAAAAAATTTTCATTTCTTTCCCCTACCGTCCCTTCATCAATTGTAGAACCATCGTTTCAAAAAATATTTATATATATGTATGACCGCATTTCAAGGTCAAGACTAAAAACTTGAGATTAGTCTATTACATAGGAACGGGGCCTTCCCTCGAAAACCCGCGCCGAGAAACGCGGCTAACACACGCTGACAGACGAACAACGTCACGTGCAGTACCTTGCAAGTCGTAAGGGCCGGCATAGTGTCGTCGTCCTGAAAGTAAACAGTAGTTAGATTAAAAACATCTCGCTCGGTGGTAATCTGCAATTGATGTAGGAAGCGGCACAATATGTGTCGATAACCCAACCAAACGCGTCGCTATTCTTGAGAAGTGGATTTTGCGGTCTCCTTTTGTCCAGCGCCTCTATGGTTCAAAGGTACAAGTACCAGCGAACCACATGCCCTGGCGGGTGTTGTGGGTTCGAATCCGGTTATAATCTCAGATTACAGCTTGGTTCGACTTATGCACCTTCCAGCATTAGACAAAAGGTAGGAGTCAAAATGGCTACTAGTCAAGCATAGCTACCAATACCCCCCCCCCTTCCTTTCCGCTCTTCCCCTCCTTCACCAAAAATTTTTCATTTCTTTCCCCTATCGTCCCTTCATCAATTGTAGAACCATCGTTTCAAAACATATTAATGCATAGGTGTTGTAAATTGGCATCCAAAATTGTAGTCAAATTCTTCATGTCGGTAATTAGCTGTAAATTAGCATTGTCAGCACTATAAGAAGGCTATCAGTAAAGTAGTTGTATATTTTGCCAAAATAGCATTTAAGTAGCATTTAAGGCGAATAAAATGCTTATTGGCCTACATTTGAATAGCATTGGTGATGCTTATTGGTTACCTGGCATGCTTTCATGGTTACGTAACTGCCAAAATGAATCATCTAAGGTTGAACTGCTTAGAAACTTGCAAAACTAGAGATTGTGACAAAGATCATCCGAGATTCATGATTTATGTACAACACAGGTTAATTTGTGGCAATACGAAGTTTGTCGGGTCAGCTAGTTATTTATAAAAATTGAAAAATGCGCCACCATTGACTGGTGCTCAGTAGTTCACCCATAATGGAAAATTCTAAAATGATGTGAATGTATATTAAATTGTTTTCTGCTTGATCTACCCTCTTTTGAAAATTCAAACGCGTTCCAAAATGGAGCACAGTCAGACATACAAGTCAGTTTTTTGACGTAGGACTACGTCTTACGGCAAGTTTTGAGATAGGGTGTCATTCCAAAAAATCGAAAAATGCGAGCGTCACGAAAAATGAAAGGTTTTGAGTGCTAATAGCTCAGCGGTTTTCCGATCGATTTTCAATATTCTTACACCAATCAATCGGAAAATCTTCTAAGAATTGACCCAAATGAAGAAAAGTATGGATTCTTGATGTTGAACTATTGAAAAATTGAAAATAATGAACCTATGTTTTACCAGAATTCTCGTTTCGTGATTGGTTGGAAGATTCTTTACGATGATCTAAACCTATGCCAATTTGATATCTGTGCTTGGTAAGTAAGCCAAAACAAGTGACCAAGTTTCCTCATTTCAACAAGATTTCTTAAACCGCGATTAAACCTAGACTATTTTGATGTCCTTGCTTGGGAAGTACGCCAGATAGAGTGACAAAGCCCCCTCGTGCCAACAGATTTCTTACGAACGCGATTAATGCTAGTACAATTTGATGTCTGTGTTAGGGAAGTGTGCCAGAAAAAATTACACAAGTTCGTTGTCTCAACAGATCGCAAATTCTTTACTGCGAGACGATTAAACCTAGGCGAATTTGATATCTGTGTTGGAAAAATGTGCTACAGCTGTAGTTTTCGGTTATAATATGACTCTGTATGAATACGAATGCTTGCCGTTTCATTAGAAGTGTAGCGAAAAGATGTGCTGTTGATAAAATAGGATTAAATTGGTAAAAGCCCTTCAACGTGGAATGGATGGAACTGTGGGTAATAAAAAATCTTTAATTTCTGTAAGGTAGCAGGAAAGCAATAGTTTATGTTCTTGATTTTGTTAAAGCACAGAGAAATAACTCTGAAATCTTCTGAGGATTGAACGTATGCAATGTTACTTCTTTGATAAATGTTATATACAACGCATGTAGCATGTATATATGTTGCATATAGCATGTATACATGAAGAATCGAATGATTACAAGCATGGATACATGCTACTATCACTACAAAGAGACTTACGTAGTCCTGCGTCACCTATGTATGCGGTCGTGTCTTGTACACAACCCCTCTGATTTTTATTAAAAAATTGTCTTTCTCCGTCTCTAAAATTTATTAGGTTTATTAGGTTTTTATCTGCTTGATAGAAAAAAGCAGTAAGTTGTTTGAGGGATTTGTGAAATAATACGGTACCAAATTTAAAACTATGATTTTGATAAAAACACAATAATTGTTTATTATTAAATTTTTATGCGCTCCGCCCACGTTTGCTACAAACAGCTGTCACTTTAGAAGTAACCAACATAATTTTTTCCATTCAATTCTACTATGATTAGCAATTCTGAGTTTTCTTCAAAATTATTGTATCAAAATGGGCCAAACGATCTCAGAATTTTATGAAATTTTACATACTTGCATAGTTTATGAACTTGAAAATTAATTTAAATTCGTGGTTTCCTATTTTCCGAGAAAACTTCAAAACAAATTTTGCAGCTTTTTTGGACGTCACTTATTTAAAAAGTTTATAACTTTTGAACAATTTTATGAAATTTTGCAAATCCTTTAGAAAATTGTTACTTTTTTCCTGTTTGATAATTCTTTTAGTCTTTTAGTGATGAAAATTCATCGGATTTAACGTTTGTTTTTATTCTACAGTTATGGTTAGAAAACTCGATTTTTCTAAAACCAAGCAGCGCAGAGTAAATACGTAACGAAAGAAAAAGTAAATTTTCTTAGGGTAGATGTGCCAGTAATAGTGGGTATACCAGTAATAATGGGAACTGGATTTTAGAATAATTTCAAGAGAATTTCAATTTTCTATTGTTAAATATATATTTGTTAAAAGTTTTATCTGAGGTATATGTAGGTAGTTAAAATTTAGGATGTTGGTAAAGAAATTATAAATTCCTTTTGAACAGACCAATAAGGTGCAATTGGCTAAGAAATTATTCGCAACAATTTATAGCATTTTAACAAGCCTACGCTGTTATTCGCCTGCTTCCATGCTCGCTGCAAGCGTTACTAAGGGCGGTAAACAAAATTCCACTATTATAGGCAAATTTTCCATCATTAGAGGAACATTACCACTATTCCTAAGAGCACAGACTAATGTCATGAAAAGCAATATTTTAAATATATTCCAACAGAATGGTATAATTTTGGTATGTATTTAAAGCCAACATTATGGTGCATTGAGCATTCTAATTGTCTTTAAATGCTATCCCCTGGTATAACCCCTCCATTACTGGAGCATCTACCCTAGCTATCCAGAAAGAATCTATACCTATAAAAATGGATTTTTGTCTGTCGGGATGCTCCTTATAGAATCGAAAACTATTAAACCAATCGGCGGGAAGATTTGCATGTAGGGGTTTTTGGGACCAGGGAAGGTTCTTATGATGATTAGAGACCCCTCCCCCCACTAAGAGGGGGGCTCCCATACAAATGAAACAAAAATTTCTGCATAACTCAAGAACTAATCAAGCAAATGGAACAAAATTTGACATGGGGGTGTTTTTTGAGATAATATTTTTTTCTATGGTAAATTGAGACCCGTTCCCTCTTTAGGAGAGGAATTATGACCTCTCCCCCCTTCAGTAGTAGGGGGGGGGGGCTCCTACACAAATGCAATACAAATATCCTCATAACTAGAGAACTAATCAAGCAAATGGAATAGAAATTTGGCATGTGGGGGGTTTTGGAGGCAGAATTTTTTTTATGATGGTTTGAGATCCCTCACCCCTGTGGTAGGGCGATAAGGACACTCATACAAATAAAACAGTAATTTTTGCGTAACTCAAAAACTAATCGAGAAATATTAGACTCTTTCATAAAGCATTGTTAATAACAAGATCACTAGAAACTATCAATAGTAACATTAGATGATTCAGGGCGAGACGGACACAGGCCGCGAGTGTCGCTGGCGACCTGGCGTCGGAAGCGCCGACCACTGCGGGGGGTGGGCAGCACCCCGTATAGATCACCTCTATCTAGGTTTATTTAATTTCCTCGATCTACTGACCTCTATCACTTTCCTTCAGTTGGATCACCCCTGCGAAATGGTACTTTCTACGAAAAGATTTTCCGTGAAATGGTGGTCCCGCGTAAGGTTTTTCGCAAAATGCGAAATGCGTTTCTGCGAAACTCTATATTCCGCGTTATGGTCAACCGAGAATTGGTGTTCCGCAAAATGGTATTTGGCGAAATGTTTTTTAATGATGGCGAACATTAAAACGATTTTCGCTTTGTATTATCAGGCTAAGCAATGGGGGGAGTTACTTTTTAATTTTCGGTGAGGAAAATTTGTATATTAAAACATCCATGAACTCCTCAGAAACTTGCAAAACTCGAGATTGTGATAAAGGTCATCCGAGATTCAGGATTTATGTACAACACAGTCTAATTTGTGGCAATACGAAGTTTGTCGGGTCAGCTAGTGTATTATAAAATAAATTTTTTTAATTTCCTAAGAGTTATAACATGGGTTTTCCGACATTTCTTTAGTATATACCGCCATAGAAAATTATGTGTGAAACTTGTTCCAGCTGATACCTTTCCTGGATTGCTGAGAAAATTCTACAATGCTTGGGATAAAAGCTATAAAGTTTTGACATAAGCGATGTCCGAGAAAATCGGAAAATTTCTTGTGGAGTTTTTTGGGAAAATAAAGTATTAAAGTATTAAAGATTTTTTAAAGTATTGTTTTCATTAAAAAGTATGGACACGTAATCAAAATTTCATGAATCTGAAACTCTTTGGCCTAAAAGATACGATAATTTTGAAAAATCCAATGAGAGTATTGTAGTTATCTTTCAAATGGAAGCATAAGCGTGAAAATTGGTTACCTACAACATTGCCGAGAAAATTAAGTAATATAATCACATAAGTTTTAAAACGAATTCTTTCAAATCAAATATTAATGGTTCAAAAGGCACCCGCCGATGCTGAGAAACGTCTGGTTTCACGTGAGATAGACACACAGATATTTGCTAATTTTTGAAAAATTAATCGATTAGCTGAACTTGCTTAGGAGCCTAAGCAGAGAGTGGTTTATTGTAGTGAAATTATTTACTTTCCTCAATATTGAGGAAGTTAAAAGAAATTAGCTTTAAACATATAAAGGTAGCCCTGGTCATCGTTTCCCTTGCGGTCAGTTTTACTGTCAAAAGTGCTCCGGACTTTCAAAGGAATTCCGGTTCCGGTCCGATAAAAAATCAGACTTTAAAATTTCGTTCCGATCGGACTTCGGACCGGGTATCGGACCGGACTTTCCGGACTTTACCCGGTCCGATGTTGATCACTAAACTTGGCACACATGTTCCGTGACATTAGGGAATTAGCACCAATGGTTGACAAAGGAGGGGAGACGATAACTCCGAAACGCCTTGACCGTTCTTTATCAAACTTTCATACATGTTTCTTGATATAAAGGAATCAGAACTGAAGGGGTTGACAAAAGAGGGGGTAACAGGGGGAAGACTCCGAAATGTTTGGACAGTTCTTCCTTAAGTGATGGTGAGACAAAAGAGGGAGCTGATGACAGGAGGTTGCTGACAGGAAGGGGGGAGTAACGCCCACATGACTGTAACAATTTATCCGTACAACAGAAAAAATCAAAATACAAAACACTAAACGGCGATGCTCGCAGCTGTAGATTTGTCAAGTGTAATTATGCGCCAAATCAAAGTGACCCGTATAAAAAGTGTTTGACCATTAGTGCTAAGTTTTGCTGGCTGACTCTATTTGAGTCACAGGGGCAATCATTCAAACAGTGTGGAGTTGATCTGAGAACACCATGTTTTTCCTATGGTCAACTTTATGTGGCCTGTTCCAGAGTGGGCTCGGTCAATAATTTGTTCATACTTGCTCCTGGTGGCAGGCATGTCGAAACACTGCACTGCACTGTTTACCGCGTTTAAAGCACTCCACCGATTGTATCTCAATCACAACCCGCGTGCTCTTGTCAAATGGAGAAAACCAAACGATTAGAACGAACCACCAGTGCCCGTACGCGTGCAATATTCGGGCTTCTGGTGTTTCAAACTTCGTCATAAACCGACCCAAGTTTTTACAAGCTCGTAAATGCACGCAACCCGAGTACTTGGGTGTTTAGAAAACACCTCGGCATACGCTTGGTGAGTCCAAGCAGATTGTTGTTTTTTATTTCCTTTCCTTTTCAACACAGTCCATTTACGGAGGAGCTAAGAATAACCTATTGAACATTTTTTTCATTAGGGGTATTCGCGCCCACTTGCGATGGTGCAATATGCCCTATTGCAAATTTGGCTATAAATACTGAGTGACAGTCTATTACCACTATTAGCCTCAGTTAGTAATGTAAAATGAAAGTGCTAGGAATAATTTATCTACCACGTCCAAATTACAAGTTACTTAACTATGCGAGGCAATGTGCCTCAGCTGCAGTACAATATGCCCCATGCAAAAAAGAAAAGTTATCGCTGAAGACCGAAACTAGGTTTATTTTATGTGAAAACACAATGGTTTGAGAATATCTAAACAAGTTTAACTTTCCACAAAATAGTATAGGCATATCAATCCCAAAAGAAGTCGAAACACAGCGTAGAGCGTATTATACGGCAGCTGGGGCTATTGCCCGCACAAACGAGAAACCCAAATTTTAGACACTGTTTTTAAATAATTCCTACCATTTTTATTCCGCAATATTAAAGGGAGTAAACAGTTGCAATTGATTTTCAGCTCAAAAAGTAACATATATTCGTAATTGTAACCGTAATTGTAATTGTTATTCTTGGGAAGCCTGTCTGAGATACATCCATTTATTCTCAAGGGGGGCATATTATACTACCTTACCTTATACGTTATTATTTTCCATGCAAAAATCTACGAAAAGGTAAAAGGTCTTATGGCCCAGATGATGATGTTTGGGACCACCCTTAGTCAGAACTACTAGGGTCAAACATTGGATAATTTTATAAGCTTTTAAACAAAAAAATCAAGAGAATTGCTCGAGTTGTTCTAGAGATATTTATGGGGTCGACTTTGAAAACCTGGTTTCGAGAAAAACGGCAGTAAAGTTTTTATTCGCTGTGTAATCGTTCCAGACATGCGCGGTAGAAATAGCTGTAACATCGTCAATTTTTGTCATTCATCCAAACGGCTTCAACACATATGCTCAAAATGTTAATCTTTCGAAATAATCAATAAAAAAAATCGGTTTTCAAAAATTGAAAAGATATTATGCTCCCTTAAAAACTCTAGCGCGATGCGCTGTCGCCTAGAACAAAGACTGCTTTCCATTTCATGCGACAGCTGTATATCCTAATCAATTACATCGTATAGGCATTTGCAAAAAAGTTAAGGGGACATTATGCGTTAAGTTAAGGGACGACAGAAAACTTTGAAAAAATCATTATTATTTTTATTTCAGATTTTGATTTTGCAGTCTTTTCCGCTTATTTTTATACTACACTAGCTGACCCGACAAACTTCGTATTGCCACAAATTAACCTGTGTTGTACATAAATCATGAATCTCGGATGATCTTTGTCACTATCTCGAGTTTTGCAAGCCCCCCAGTGGGCGGCGCTTCCGACGGCGGGTCACCGGCAACACTCGCGACCGGCTCGTCCTGAATGATCTAGTGTTACTATAGATAGTTTTTGTGGTCTTGTTATTGATTAATGTTTTATGGAAGAGTCTCGAATTTCTCGAGTTGGATTAGTTTTTGAGTTTCGCAAAAATTTCTGTTTTATTTGTATGAGAGTCCATACCCCCCTACCACAGGGGTGAGAGGTCTCTAACTATCATAAAATAAATTCAAGACTCAAAAATCTCCTACATGCTAAATTTGGTTCCATTTGCTTGATTAGTACTCAAATTATAAGGAAATTTGTATTTCATTTGTATGGGAGCCCACCCTCTTAAAAGGGAAAGGGGTCGTAATACACCACAGAAAAAAAATTCCGCCATCTAAAACTCTCACATGCCAAATTTGGTTCCATTTGCTTGATTAGTTCTAAAGTTATGAGCAAATTTGTATTTCGTTTGAATGGGAGCCCCCCCCCCCCTCCTAAAAAGGTAAGAAGTCCTAATTCATAATGGGAAAAATGGTTGCCTCCAAAAACACCCACATGCCAAATATGGTTCCATTTGCTTGATTAGTTCTCGAATTATGAGGAAATTTGTATTTCATTTGTGTAGAAGCCCCCCCTCTTGAAGTGTGGAAGGATCCTAATTCACCGTAGAAAATATTTTTGCCTCCAAAAACCTCCACATGCCGAATTTGGTTCTATTTGCTTGATTAGTTCTCGAGTTATGGGGAAATTTGTATTTCATTTGTATTGGAGCCCCCCCTCCTAATGTGGGAAGAGGTCCTAATTCATCACAGAAAAAATTCTTGCCTCCAAAAACACCTACACGCCAAATTTGGTTCCATTTGCTGGATTAGTTCTCGAGTTATGAGGAAATTTGTATTTCGTTTGTATAGGACCCTCCCTCCTAAAGTGGGGAGGGGTCCCAATTCATCATTGAAAAAAAAATTGTCTCCAAAAACACACATATGCCTAATTTGGTTCAATTCGCTTGATTAGTTCTCGAGTTATGAGGAAATTTGTATTTCATTTGTACAGGAGCCCCTCCTCTTAAAGTGGGGAGGGGTCCTAATTCACCATAGAAAATTTTCTTGCTCTCGAAAACCTTCACATGCCAAATTTGGTTGCATTTGCTTGATTAGTTCTCGAGTTATGAGGAAATTTGTATGGAAGCCCCCCCTCTTAAAGGGGAGAGGAGTTATAATTCCTCTTATAAAGAGGGGAGGGGTCTCAATTCACCATTGAATAAATTCTTGTCACCAAAAAAAACACCCACATGCCAAATGTTGTTCTATTTGCTTGATTAGTTCTCGAGTTAGGAGGAAATTTGTATTTCATTTGTACAGGAGCCCCCCCTCTTAGAGTGGGGAGGGGTCCTAATTCACCGTAGAAAATTTTCCTGCCCTCGAAAACCTTCACATGCCAAATTTGGTTCCATTTGCTTGATTAGTTCTCGAGTTATGAGGAAATTTGTATGGAAGCCCCCCCCTCTTAAAGGGGAGAGGAGTTACAATTCCCCTTATAAAGAGGGAGGGGTCTCAATTTACCATAGAATAAATTCTTGTCACCGAAAACACCCACATGCCAAATTTGGTTCTATTTGCTTGATTAGTTCTCGAGTTATGAGGAAATTTGTATTTCATTTGTATAGGAGCCCCCCCTCCTAAAGTGGGGAGAGGTTCTTATTCATCATAGAAAAAATTCTTGCCTCCAAAAACACCTACATACCAAATTTGGTTCCATTTGCTGGATTAGCTCTCGAGTTATAAGGAAATTTGTATTTCGTTTGTATAGGACCCCCCCCCCCACTTAAAGTAGGGAGGGGTCCCAATTCATCATAGAAAAAAATTTTGTCTTCAAAAACACACACATGCCAAATTTGGTTCCATTTGCTTGATTAGTTCTAGAGTTATGAGGAAATTGGTATTTCATTTGTACAGGAGCCCCCCCTCTTAAAGTGAGGAGGGGTCCTAATTCAACATAGAAAATTTTCTTGCCCTCGAAAACTTTCACATGCCAAATTTGGTTCTATTTGCTTGATTAGTTCTCGAGTTATGAGGAAATTTGTATGAAAACCCCCCCTCTTAAAGGGGAGAGGAGTTATAATTCCCCTTATAAAGAGGGGAGGGGTCTCAAATTACCCTAGAATAAATTCTTGTCACCGAAAACACCCACATGCCAAATTTGGTTCTATTTGCTTGATTAGTTCTCGAGTTATGCAGAAATTTGTGTTTCATTTGTATGGGAGCCCCCCCTCTTAGTGGGGGGAGGGGTCTCTAACCATCACTAAAACCTTTCCTGGCCCCAAAAACCTCTACATGCAAATTTTCACGCCGATTGGTTCAGTAGTTTTTGATTCTATAAGGAACACAGGACAGACAGACAGACAGACAGACAGACAGACAGACAGACAGACAGAAATCCTTCTTTATAGGTATAGATTTGTAATGATCCGAACACGGGAAGTGGCTGAAAAACGATCATACACATTAGCATTTCAGTACGGCGTGGAACAACTTCATTGGAATAAAACACCGCTCCTGGAAAACCACGATTTTCAAACTTTATGTACCTTTTTCTCAGAAACTACACAACGTATTGGAACAAACTTTTTTTTTTGTTTTGTTGGTAGTAGCTTGGCAAAGACTTTTATAACTTTTGAGATTTGCAAACGAAACACAGCCAGACAGAAAAGAAAAAGGAGACAAAATTTTATTTTTTCAGCCATCTTTTATTCTTCTTTTTCGTTTTTCTCAAGCTGTGTTTTATTTACGACACTCAAAAGTTATAAAAGCCTTTGCCAAGCTTCTAGCTTCTTTCAAATTCTGAAATAAAAAAATTATGATTTTTTTGAAATTTTTAGTCGTTTCCCTTAAGAATGGTGCCTCCGTGCTATCTGTTAATGAACCGTGAACGAACGAACCGACAGACAGCCGTGGCGAGCCGTACTTTTCAATTTACAATCTGGCGTGTTTTCCGAAGAAGCAAACTCTTTGTTATACTATATTGTTATTGTTATTGTTATTTTGGACCTGGTGTTTTGGCGATGTTGATGAGATGCCTCTGCAGTTTTGTGATACTATATCGCAATGCACTATGGTCCAGAAAGCGATTTTAGACGGACAAAAATGATTGCGCCTAAACGGAATATTCAAGCTCAATGAAGTCTTCGGCAACTTTTTGAATGAAAACATGACGCATCTTTTGAAAGGGTCGTCCAATGTTCAGATGATACCGTAACAACAATTCAAGTAATAATTTTTTAAATAAGTTTGTTTTCCATTTTTTAGTTTCAAAACATTAAAGATAGATTAATTTCCCATAACTTTTCTAAACATTTCAAATTTCTAACTCTTACGTATTTTCAGCAGTGGACGTTTGTTTATGGACGACCCGTAAAATCATATTTCCTCTTATAACTCATTTATCTCAACAAATAGCTCAATATGATGTTCTACAAAAATTTGTATACGTAAGAGAAGAATATTTTTGCAGAAGACTGTTTTGCTTTATCTTTATGAGTTAATAAGTTATAGCCGAATTCAGGTTAAAAACAGACCAATTTTACTGAAGCATAACTCAAAAAGCGGCAAACGGATCTTGATGAAACTTTGGCGATTTAATATACACATATGCATAAAGTTTTTAGCAAAAAATGGTGGAGGTGTTATTTTTTTAAAAAAAGATAAAATTCTTTGAATTTTATGATTTACTATAGCTAAAATTGTCGTTTTCTTCATAGATTCACATTCAAGTAATCAAGTATGCGACCACGGAATACTATACACAACAAATATACTGGCAATAACCATGGTTGATACTAAAATAGTGAATGCATTCAAAGAGTTACATTCGCAATCTTGTTTTTAAGCGAAAAAACTAAAAGAATGTTTAATAATAACCTTGAATTAAACGATTTTTACGATCCCTTTAGATACTAACACGGACTTTTACTGTTATACGAGTATATTCGCAATATGTTTTGAATGTTTTTTGAAAATATTTTATAGACTAAAAATAACTGCGATGTGAAAAACGACGAAGATGAAGCAGAGCTGCGGAAAACTTATGATTTGCGCGTAATCGAACTACTTACGAAGGAAATTCCACTAATTGTTATACTTTTCGGGAAATTTACCATTGAAATTCAAGAAGAAGAAGAAGAAGAAGAAGAATTCTATTATGATTTTTAAATCCATTTAAAACTATAAAATTAACAATGGAAATAAATCGGGATTTTTTTTTTCTTTATTTTCAATCTTAGTATTCCACTGAAACGCTCAAAAAACTTCAGTCAATTTCAACATTTATTAAATATACACCACGTTGATTTATTTGAGCGAATGCACGAGATGCTAATAATTATTAGCAAACATATAACTAACCCTTCAACGGGTAGACTTCTGTAGATAGTTTTTGCTTTGAGAGTCTTAGAGCCATATATGAAATTTATTCTAATTGGATAACACAATATCTGTGCTGAGAATAGATTGACATTTTGGCATCAGCATTGCAACATTCTGACTATGCGTTTAAGAGTTCTTATGTTTTAAAATAAAAAATTAAGAAAATTGTGACGAAAATAATTGCACGATTTTTGTCAATTTTTACTTTTGAAAACATAGGACATCTAAAACCAAATGTTCGACCTCAAAAATAATCAGTGATGAACTACGCACTGAGTTTTGTAATATTTGGAAAAAACAAGCATTGGATATGAAACCCAAAATAAAGATTTTATAATATGCCTTAACTGTTGCTAGTCCAGATTATTACTTTTGCATGAATATCAAATTGACTTTCTTTTGAGTGTGCTTTCTTGAAAAATAGTCATTATCTATCGTTGCCTCTTTAGAAGGTTAAATATGTACAGTTTCGGGAATACACAGAACAATCTATATGTATAGCTCTATGGCTGGTATCCTTTGCCTCCGACAGTGCTAGTGATCGACATCGGACAAGTCCGGAAAGTCCGGTCCGATACCCGGTCCGAAGTCCGATCGGAACGAAATTTTTGAGTCCGATTTTTTATCGGACCGGAACCGAAACGAAGCGTTCCGGAACCGGACCGGACCAGGTCTTCCGTTGAAAGTCCGGAAAAGTCCGGAGCACTTTTGATCGTAAAACTGACCGCAGTGGAAACGTTGACTAGGACTTGCTTTATATGTTTAAAACTAATTTCCTTTAACTTTCTCAGTATTGAGGAAAGACAATAATTTCGCTAGCAATAATACACTTTCTGTTGAAGGCTCCAAAACAAGTCCAACGAATCGATTTATTTTTAAAAAATTAGCAAACATCTGTGGGTCCTAAAACCGAACGTTTCGCAGCATCGGTTCGTGCCTTATGATCCCTCAAAATTTGATTTCAAAGAACTAATTTTAAAAGTTATGTAATAATAGCACTTCATTTTCTCGGTAATGCCATAGGTAACCGATATTCACGTTTATGGTCCAATATGAAAGATAACTCAATAGTTTCATCGGATTTTTCAAAATTATCGTATAGGTTTGGGCCGAAGAGTCTCAGATTTTCATGAAATTTTGCTTACGAGCATAGGATGTTAACTTTTTAATGAAAACAATCCCAAGTAACAATTTTAATTCTATTATTGCAACCACTTCTCCTATAAAACTATTTCTTTAAAACCCGTCTTAAAACTTTGAAGGCACAGCAGCTTGTATAAAGCCATGTTATAATTTCAATACAACTTATCGGGCCCACTCTACAGGAGGCATTTGGGAATGATTTTTATAACTGCTATAAAATCACATTGTAATATTATTTTGCTCTTAACGTGGTATACATGAGTTTGACAGCTACTTTAAAAAAACATTTTAAACCCATTGTATAAAGAAAGAAATCTTATGAAGCCTATAGAAAGCCTTCGCAAATTATTTTCAAATATAATTTGTCATATGCAACAATTTTTTCTTGCTATTTATTCTAGAAATATACTTGCGACAAGAAGTAAGCAATTTAAACCGACATAAAATGAATATCATTTAAACGAAGACGATTATAATTTTTTTAATAGCATTTTTTAATTGAAAACACTGGGGCATGTTGTTGAAATTAGCAACGCATTCGAATTTTTCGTTGATATCATAGTAAATACTTCGAAAAATTGTAACGCGCTTCAAAAATAATCAGAAATTAATATTTTCATATAGGTTTCATGAACATAAATCTGTGCATAATAATATTATTTTCGATCATTTTTGTTTCACCAGCACATCCGAGGAGCAGAAGAAAGAAAATCGATTTTTTCTAATAAAATTACGTTACTGAATAAGATTCGATTGAACGAAAATAATGTTTCAGCTTCGTATAATAATATATGGCGGAAATTTTTATCATGAATTTAATTACGATTTTTCGATAAAACTCTCAGGTAATTATGTTGCTTTGATAGGATAGCACACATTTTAAAATACCTTTTTACGCCTATTTGGCTTACAGTAAACTTTATAACTGCAAAAGTCACAGCTCTTTGCAGGCTACTCGGTTGTAAAAACAAATAGAAAGGCTCCTTTGGCAGCACTGTTTTTGGTTATTTTCTTTTTCGAGGCTTTGCTTTAGTTGTCATTATAGCAAGGTTGAATAAATATTGTCGCCGCGAAGATCGTCGCTGTAATTTCGCCGCTATAATTAAAGAGGATAAATCTGCCTCGGTACCGTCGTGGCTCAAACAGAACACCGAGGATGTTAAGGAGTAGATCAAGAAGCTCGGTAAAAAAAGCATGACTTCGTCGCAGATCGGAATTCGCATGGTGTTGTTCAGGTCCGGTTCGTCAATGGTAACAAGGTATAATACGCAGAACCGTCAGCTCGAAGTCCGACATCCCGGAAGATTTGTACTTCCTGATCAAGAAAGCTGTCTCGATGCGCAAGTATTAGGACATAACCGCGAGGACATTGACAGTACTACAAAATCAAGGCCGTACTGCCACCAAACTGGAAGTATGAATCAAGCGCCGCATCGGCATCAATTTTAGAACTGGAAAATTCAGGTCAAAAGTAAAGCGAACTTTTATTTGTATACAAATAAAATAGATACTAATTCGTTCAATGCATTTTGTTTGATATTATAGCCATTTGACTATTTCATTGTCGTCCGAACTATCACATGCATCGAGTAAATGCGCTTCTTGATTGAATTTTTTTCCAGTTTGATACTTGAGCCATTTTGACATGACGATTATAAAAAAAAGGGAGTTGATGATGATTGGAGAAATAAAGAATTTGGAAAAGGTTTGTTTCAGAATGGATAGCTTTAATCCAACTGTTTTGCAGGCCAAACCGTTGGTTTTATGAAATCTTTATTATTGACGTACAATAATCAATGTGCTTCTGGTTTTATTGTATATTTTTTCAAGAGTATCAAGTGTTGGTTTTAAGCAAAGCTTTTATTTTCATTCGAAGAAGTCTTAAGGTAGCTTTTAAGATATGGAAACTATTAAACCATTTGACCATATTAAATGCAAAACGAAAATTGTTTTGAATTGGGGTTGCATTTATAAAACCTTTTTAAAATGCTATAAAACTCTTGGGTTTATCGAATGTTACTTGGGAATATGTTGTCCTATTTTTCCAGAAAACTTCACTAGAAATTTTTCGATGTTTTCGAACACAGCTTAGTTCGAAAGTTTATAGTTTTAAAACCAAGCATTGCAGAACAATTTTTTTTATGAAAATGCAATAAAATTTTCTCAGCAATCCAGGAAAAATATTAGTTCGAACAAGCTTTTCACATCATTTTCTATGACGGTGCAAAATTCTAAGGAAATGTTGGAAAGCCCATGTTCTAAGTCCTAAGAAATTTTGAAGTATAGTGGACTCTCTGAATCGATTGGTGAATGGGTCGATTAACTTTTTCGAAATATTACCTTTTCTGAGTAGTCCTAAGAGTTATTGAAAATGATAATCACAAAAGCGAAAAATATATTCTCGGATGCAAGATACTCATTTTTAAGTATCTGGAAGTTGTAACGTAAAGAAAAATGTAGCAAGATCTTTATAAAATAATGCTTCCCTACGATAAACCTTGCGCAGAATGTCCCATTTCACGGAAAACCTTTTCATGAAAAGTACCATTTCGATCCTCGGGGTGATCCTCTCCTTACTCGTTGTCGCTCGTTCGGACCCAACTTAAGGAAAGTACAGTTGGATTTCGAATTTGGCATGGTTCGATTTTGGCATGGTTCGATTTTGGCATGCCTCGATTTTGGCAACAAAAGTATCCGTTTTTGGCAACACAAGATATTTCTCTTCCAGAAATATGCTTAAATATCAATCAGTTTCCGCATACATGCTTTAAATGACGAAAAAATGATGCCCTGAGTATGTTTATGAAAAAAAGTTATGTGGTTTCGAACAATAATATTTTTATTGCCGTAGGACTACGTCTTACCGCAGGGTGTCAATAACTTATTTGCACCGGACGGATAGCTCTTGTCGGATTTTTTAAACATAAAATGGTTGCAATCGGTGATTAATGATATTTCGTCAACTTCTAAAGAATTTACATTAAATTTTTTCATATCGAAAAAGGGTCTCGATTTTGGCACGGTTTCGATTTTGGCAACATAGGCGACATGCATTTGTTGCCAAACTCGAAATCCTACTGTAATAGGAAAACAAATCAACCTAGACAGAGCTGATTTCTGCGGGGGCTGCAGAAAGTTTTTGGATGTCTTGTTATTGTATGTTATGTTTTATAGAAGAGTCTAAAATTTCTCGAGTTCGATTAGTTTTCGAGTCACGTAAAAATTTCTGTTTTGTTTGTATGAGAGTTCTTATTCCCCTACCACAGGGGTGAGGGGTCTCAAACTATCACAAAAAAAATCCTGCCTACAAAATCCCTCACATGCCGAATTTGGTTCCATTTGCTTGATTAGTTCTAGAGTTATGAGGAAATTTGTATTTCATTTGTATGGGAGCCCCCCCTGCTAAAGCGGGGAGGGGTCATAATTCCCCTCCTAAAGAGAAGAAGGGTCTCAATGCACCATTAAAAAAATTCTTATCTCCAAAAATACCCATATGCCAAGTTTTAATCTATTTGCCTGATTAGTTCTCGAGTTATGCAGAAATTTGTGTTTCATTTGTATGGGAGCGCTCCCTCTTAGTGGGGGAGGAGTGTCTAACCATCATAAGAAGTAAGAACCTTCCTCGGCCCCAAATATCCTACAATGCAAATTTTTACGCCGATCGGTTCAGTAGTTTTCGATTCTATAAGGAACATACCGACAGACAGACAGACCGATAGAAATCCATTTTCATAGGTATAGAAGATAACCCGAAAAAAAGAAAAAAAAAGAAAAAAACATCTTTATGAAATAATACTTAGTTCCTTTCAGTAAATTTAAAATAGCCGGTTATACTAGTTAACTTTTGACTTTTATTTTTCGTCCCTGCTGTTCCTTCTTTTGCATTTAAAATTCAATCTAAGTTTGCGCTTTTCCAGTATGTTATCAAAAATCCTGCGATAAGTATGTGCCCGTATTGAACTGTTGCTACAACTGTCCGGTACAAGATTTTAATCCCAGTTATGATGAGACTCTGTAAGAAACTGTGAAAAGGTGTCAAGAAATCGATAAAGGAGAAATAAAGATAGAAGGAAAACACACGTGTGTGAATAACCGCTTTGGATAACCAAAAAATTTAAACTATCAGAAAAGTTAAGGCAAAAATTAACTTTTTAGAGTGTTGCATGGGAGCTAATATTCGCTTAACTTTTCTGAACAATTAACTTTTCAGAGAGTTAACTTTTCCAAGAGTCCACTGTATTTTTTTCTTATTTGATAATTCATTTGTCTGTTAGTATCAAAAATTTCACTGCAGTGATTTTATTTTTCCACCACCATGAGAAATATTTTTTCCAACTGGTATTTTTGCTAAGTGGCTGAGAATTTTTTTTGCCGTTTCATAAAACAAATTGTTCAAAAGTTATAAACTTTTGAAGCAAGTGATGTCCTAGAAAACTGGAAAATTTGATTTGAAGTTTCCTGAGAAAATAAAAAATCGCGAATTTAAATTAATTTTTATTAAAAAGAACATAAACTGGCGGTTTGTCTATCAAATTTTTTAATTAAAATCTGACTTTCATGTCTGAAAGTGTACCCACCATTCCATGATGGGTAAGCTACCAAGCACCAGTTAATGGTGTCGCATTTTCATTTTTTTTTAAATGATCTGTTTCAGGCCGGTTAGCGTTTAGAAGTTATAGAAGGTTTCACACATTCAAAGCTTTGCCTTTGACATTTACCTATTTTTTAAAAATTAATCAATTTTGCATCCGAACAATTTCGGACTTCCGGACCGGAATCGGACCGGAACCGGAACAAAGTTAAATCAGACCGGAACGAAATCGGACCTAAAAAATTCGTTCCGATTTTTTACCGGACCGGAACCCGGACTTCAATTTTCGTTCCGATGTCGAACACTAGACAGTGCAAATAGTATTTAGATTTCTTAATTATGTAATTTATCTGCGTATATATAATAGTTTTTCTCTCAATGTAGGCATTGATACTAAACGTATCAAATAAACTTCATGAATATTTTTCACAAACAGATTGAAAAGACCGCGATTGTCGTAAGATAAGCGTTCGTATTTGTCTCGATAAAACATAAATAGTAAAGCTTTGTATTATGTTTTAGTCATTTTCTAAAAAAATAGTTACACAAAATTATGTTTTAACGCTTTGAAACTGAGCAAGAAACTGTACCTGGGCAGTTAGGGATGGATAAAACGAAAACTTTAGCTATAGTAAATCATAAAGTTCAAAGAATTTTATCTTTTTTTAAAAAAACACCTCCACCATTTTTTGCTAAAAACTTTATGCATATGTGTATATTAAATCGCCAAAGTTTCATCAAGATCCGTTTGCCGCTTTTTGAGTTATGCTTCAGTAAAATTGGTCTGTTTTTAACCTGAATTCGGCTATAACTTATTAACTCATAAAGATAAAGCAAAACAGTCTTCTGCAAAAATATTCTTTTCTTACGTATACAAATTTTTGTAGAACATCATATTGAGCTATCTGTTGAGATAAAAGAGTTATAAGAGGAAATATGATTTTACGGGTCGTCCATAAACAAACGTCCACTGCTGAAAATACGTAAGAGTTAGAAATTTGGAATGTTTAGAAAAGTTACGTGAAATTAATCTATCTTTAATGTTTTGAAACTAAAAAATGGAAAACAAACTTATTTAAAAAATTATTACTTGACTTGTTGTTACGGTATCATCTGAACATTAGACGACTCTTTTAAAAGATGCGTCATGTTTTCATTCAAAAAGTTGCCGAAGACTTCATTGAGCTAGAATATCCCGTTAAGGCGCAATCATTTTTGTCCGTCTAAAATCGCTTTCTGGACCATAGTGCAATGGATGAATTCGAACGTACCTCTCGTGAAGCGACCGGGAACGCCTGCGTGGGGCACCCCACTTCTTAGACTATTGAAAAGGCAACGCAACCGAGCACAACGTGCATATCGTAGAAATAAAACAATGCAAACTCAACGTAATTTTAAACAGTCTAGTGGCGAATACCGTCGTCTCAACGCCGCTCTATATAAATGTATTATGAGTGCAAACTGATCTCCGAAAAAAACCAAAAACTTTTTGGAATTTCGTCAATTCAAAAAAAAAAACTCTTCTATTCCTTCTCGTGTGTACCTTGATGGAATTGAATCTACAACCGTTCCTGACTCTTGTGAGCAGTTTGCAAAGATTTTTGAGTCTGTATTCGCCGATAAGACCGCTTCTGATCTGGACGCACAAATAGCTGCATCATATGTTCCTGCTGATTTGATCGACTTGAGCGTGTTTGAGATCAATAAGGAAATGGTAATGGCCGGTGCAAAAAAGTTGAAGCGTTCTTTCTCCGCCGGACCTGATGGTATTCCAGCTGTAGTTTTGAGTCGTTGCATCGTGCCATTGGCCACTCCTCTACAAATCGTTTGAACAATGCACATTCTCGAATATTTGGAAGCAGCCGTTTATGTTTCCCGTTTATAAAACTGACGACCGTAGAAACGTAAGAAATTATCGTGGAATTACTAGCCTATCTGCATCGTCAAAGCTGTTTGAGATAATCGTGAGTGGAGTGATGTTGTCCCGCACAAAAAATTATATATCTACAGCTCAGCATGGTTTCATGCCGGGTCGTTCCGCTTGCACAAACATGATGGAATTTACTTCGGCTTGCATCTCGCATATAGAGAACAATAAGCAAGTTGATGTAATTTACACAGACTTGAAAGCAGCTTTTGATCGAATTGATCATGCCATATTACTGCGGAAACTTTCCCGGCTCGGTGCCCTCCCATGGGTAGATGGTTTGTCGCGCATTTCGGCACACTCCTAAGCTTAGTTTCGCATGTAGAATGTAATATAGTTTAAGTTAGATATATGTGTAGTATGTAATATGGTATTGCATAATTTATCTTTATGTGTAGCATGTGTCTCGTAAAGCGGAATGGAGCGGATTTGTACGGATTTGATTTTAAATTCAATCTGTTCAGGCCGAAGCACCGGCAGGGCTTACTCAGTACCCTAGATGAAATGCTGGTATGCACAGAAATTTCTCTAGGAAACACAGAAAGTCTAGGAAACTGAAACCAAATCCTACCCACGATTCATGAGATTTTGACTTACTCATGAAAATTTAAAATTATTGCTAGTTAGAACGAACGAGTGTTCAAAAATGATGTGATGTTTTTATTTGCGTAATCGAGACATTTTTTATGAGATTGCCATAGAATTTGTGGCTGTTATGCGATTATGGACAGCACAGCACTGAAAAATATACACACACGTACATGTATACATGTGTATGCACGTATGAGTGTGCATGGGTGTATAGGTATGAATGAATTTATGTTTGAGTGTTCTATAATGAGTCGGAATTTTTTCTTATACATATGCTGCCAAACTACAATTATTAATGGGCAGGAAGTTATGGTCAGTAACTGTGTTTCCTGTGTCAGTTTCCTATGTTATTACTATTATTACTAATATTGCTAATAATTAATTATTATTATTATTGTTATTTTCTCATTTCCCTCCTTTATTAGAGTGATTTGCATGTCTTATTATTTATACTAGTCTTCGAAATTTCGCACAGACAGTTCTTAGTAATTACTTATTCTAAGTTTGAAAGTAGTCCGAGTAACATTAAAATCATAATCGTCAGAAACAGTATTAAATACACGACAACATACGTCAAATGGATTGTTTTGAGCGAATTGAGTACGGTGCATTGGAAGCCTAAAGAAATCAGCTCGTCGAGTATGCCTTGGTGGAACGTTAAATCGGACTCGACTTAGGAGCTCCGGGCTGTCGATATTACCTCCAAGAAGATCAAAGATGAATAGTCGTTGCAGCAAAGTTCTCCTATTCGCCAACGTTGGCAGACGTATCAAAGCGCATCGATGTTCGTAAGGAGGCAGTCGAATTGGGTCATCCCAGGGCAGCAACCGCAGAGCGTACCGAACGAAGTGACGCTGGATTCGTTCGATCCGGTTGATATGGACAGCGTGGTAGGGCGCCCATACAAGCGCCCCATACTCAAGGATACTGCGTACAATCGCACAGTAGAGAGCCTTTAAGCAATAAGGGTCGGTAAACTGCTGCGTATTCCTTTTTATGAAGCCCAGAATAGCGTACGCTTTAGCAGTAGTAGCTGTAATGTGCTGAGTGAAACATAATTTGTTATCTAGAAGAATGCCCAAATCTTTAACGGAATCGACTCGGGTGATACTAGCTGAATCCATTTTGTAGTCAAACAAGGTGAGATGCCTATTTCTGCAGAATGAGATGACATTACATTTCTGCACGTTCACGTCCATTCCGTTGAGTTTGCACCAACTTAACAGCGAATCGATGTCGGATTGTATGGCAGAGCAGTCAACACTGGAAGCGACTACCCGATAGAACTTCAGATCGTCCGCAAACATATACTTGGACGATTTTATCGTGGGGCACAAGTCGTTTACAAAGAGAATGAACAACAGTGGGCCCAGGTGACTTCCTTGGGGCAGACCGGATAGAATCTCAAATGGTAGGGATTTGGTTCCATTAACACGTACGACTGCAACGCGACTGGTGAGATATGATAGTACCCACCGTGTCAACCATTCAGGAAATCCCATTTTTTCCAGCTTCGTGACCATCAAAGAGTGTGGCACTCTATCAAAGGCTTTTGCAAAATCCACATAAACCGCATCAATTTGCTGACGTTTTTCAAGCGCACTCGTTAGTGAAGAAACATATTCCATCATGTTGGTAACTGTCGAACGTTTTTTCACGAATCCATGCTGCCATTCCGAAATGACATGATGAACCTTCGGGTAAAGTGAATCGTGGATAAGGCTCTCGAATACCTTCGGCAAACAACTCAGAATCGAAATTCCGCGGTAGTTCTTAACGTCGTGAGTGCTACCTGCTTTATGAACAGGTGTAATAGCAGCAGTTTTCCACACATTCGGGAAAGTTCCTTCCGACATGGATTGATTAAAAATAATCCTTGCAGGAATCGCGAGCGTCGCAGCACAGTTTTTGAAGAGGAGCGGTGGCAGGCTGTCAGGTCCGGCACCTTTCGATTCGTCGATTGATTGCAGCTTCCGCATTACGTCATTATCCGAAAAATGAAAAAGCGGCATGCTCAAATCGAACAACGGCAATCTGTTCAAATACTCCTCAGACGAAAGTGGTAAGTTGTTACTTTGCACACTTCGAAAGAAAGATGAGAACAAGTTTGCCGACTCCGACGGGGACTCAGCTACATTTTCGTTGTAATGCACACGTTGAGGGATTCCGCCTTGTTGCTTGCGATTTTTCACGTACGTCCAAAACGATGCAGGATCATGCCTAATGTTGTCTTCCATGCGACGAATATAGCAACGAAAGCAGTGAGCAAGCAATGAGTTGTATTCGCTCTCAATGTCACGCAGCACAGCTTTATGGCTATCATCTTTCCAGCGAAAATATTTTTTTCTTGCCTTACGGAGACGGTTACGCAGACGCTGAAGCTGGTTGTTCCACCACGGTTGTCTACTACCACGCTGACAGAATTGTTGCTTCATAGGGACAACACCACGAAGTGTACCATAAATGCGCTCATAGAAACATGATACGGCTTCATCAGTACTGCAACCAACAAGAAACTCCTCCCAGCGAATCTCAGCAAACAGTCTATTAATTGATTCAAAATTGCATCTTTTAAAGTCAAAGTTGAGCGGGTCAATAACATTAGAAACATTTTTGCTCTCATCCGCAAGTTCGAATATTACAACAAAGGGACGATGGTGTTGATCAATTGGCAGCAGCGGCAACGGCGGCTCCAGCAATTCCACCCGACTGTTATCGCTGATGAGAGCCAAATCGAGAAGCCTTCCATTGAAATTTGTAATATTGTTTATTTGCAATAGTCCATTCGATTCTTGTGACTAACCGCGTTAACGGTATTCAACTAACAATATAAAATTATCATGAATGATGCTGTTTGTCTCCCAAAGACCCTCCTAATGCTGATGAGCTACTGTCGGAGAGTCCATCAAGTCGGACGGTGGTAACTCACCGGTGACCTGCTGCTTTCCATTCTTGCTGCTGTCGTCGCGGTCGGACTCAGTGGATCTCTCGAAAAGCTTTATAGCCTCGATATGCATTTTGTTCTGTCCATTGCCCAATCCTGGCAGACTTCAACTGGAATTCCACTTCTAACTAAATCTTTTTAGAATATAGCTCTTCAAGTAAAAACAGGTATTCGATTCTCTGGCTGATTCAAGCGATAGCGAAGAGCAGTCCTCAATATACCATCATTCCCACTTCCTAAAATATGGTCATAGTACATAATATATGGCCACGGTATGAGGATTTTCTCGATTCAATACTATCCTCACAGAATTGTCAACTTCGTTAACATCTTATTAAGTCTTGCTTCAGTGACAGCTTGCACTTAAGACTTAACACGGCATATATACATATCTCCAAGTGAAGTTATACTTGATCCACCTCATCCTTTCTTAGTTACAGAATCGCTTCAATTTGACCACGGTCTGAAGAGCATACCGACAAATCGGTTGACTACCGCTACAAATAGGCAATTACTGCCACCGGGAATAATACGAGCGAGTACCAGTCCCCATTATATCGCATCTGCTCTATTTTTCGGAAGTTCAAGTAGTTTTTCGATAGTTCTGAACGATAATATTGCTCTTGAATAATATTCCGCACAAAATATTCGAAAATTTACGCCAACAGCTACAATACTGCAAAGATGGTAGATAAAGAAGCGGCTGTGGCTTTTAATGAGCATAGGTGGTTGAACAGCGCTGGGTCAACCGTGATGACATGATGATGATGATGGGCCCACCTCTTACCCCTACGGAGGTTTGAGGTAGACGATTTATCTATATGATAATTATTATAAAAATAAACCAGGAAAACAAAAAAAAAACGGACTGGTTTTTTTCACACAGATACAAATTCCTTTAGCAAATTTCTAATGGCTAACACTAGCATGACTACGAACAATTAAACTCTCAAGTCATTCAAGCTAGAATACCCAGTACAATCATAACACAACTTTCAGCGAAAAAGGGATATTCAACATTTACATTAAGCTAACATCCAGTGTAATCCGTTGCTGAGCTAAGCAGTCCAGACGAAGCCATTCCCGCCGTTAACAGCAAGCAAAGCATAAGTCAAACTGCTTACCAAGCATGAAATTTATAAGGATATTCCCACCCAGGGCAGTCAAAGCAATTTCCCACCCGAAAAGAACCTTGACCAGCTAGGAAATTCTACCCCTAATAGCTTTCAGAAATGTTCTAATCTTCCTGAATAATCTGACGAGTACAACTTGACAGCTGAAAAGTCTTTTAAATAATTGTAAATTGCCAACACAGTCAACAATCAACAATCAACCAAAGCATTCAGTCCTTTATATCTGTGCACCGCGCGCGAAGCTCAAACCTTCGTAGACTACTCTTTTTTTTTAACTACTAACAACAATTACAAAATCCATCATCATCATCTAGACGAACATAATAGTTTTTACTCTCTTCAATAATTACTAAAAAGCTATATTGGTGTCCATGCAAAATTATCCGTTTTATAAACTTCGTCAGGCTAAACATGAAATACCAAAAAAAAAAAATTTAAAACTGTTCAAAACACAGCTTTGACGTGTGAAATACATTGCCTTTTGAACTCGGTCAGCGTTGTCGCACGTTTAATGTGAGTAGGCATCGAATTGAATAAATTAATACCTTTAAAAAACAATGAATTCTGTGAAGCACATGATATAAAATTTGGTGTTCTAATTTCTAAGGCGCTTCTAGTGTTATATCTATGAATATCACTCCCTCTTACAATTCGATTACACAAATATCGAGGCAGCAATCCATTCACTATTTTAAAAATGAACACCAACGTCAAGAATACAATGCGCTGCTTTACCGATAACCACTGCAAAGCATCCAGCATTAGCGCCGAGGGAGTGAATCTATTGCATCTTAAAATCAACCGCATTACTTTATTTTGCAAGCGCTGTAATCTCGATATTTGTGTTTCAGTTGCCAAGAACAAAATGGAAGCGCAAAAGTCCAAGTGTGGAGAGATGATTGATTTATAGAGATGAATCTTACTAAAAGTGTTCAAATCTTTCTTCAAACGACAGAGAATTCCGTATTTCTTGGCAATTTTCTTGATGACATTGTCAATGTGTACATCGAACTTTAGTTTATCATCAATAATAACGCCAAGATACTTGATTTCTCGTACGCGTTCAATTGTCTCACCATCAATTTCAACAGAGACATCTTCATTTACGCGGTTTCGCGAGACTACCATAAATTTAGTCTTACTGATGTTTAGCTTTAGTTGTTTGAATTTCAACCATCTGCTCAGCGAACGTAAATCCTCATTCAAGTGTGCTGTAACATAATCGAGTTTCTTAGCTGCAATAAATAGTACAGTATCATCGGCAAAAAGGTTAATATCACAAAAACGTAACACTCGTCTCATGTCATTGATATACATAATAAATAAAATAGGCCCTAAGACACTCCCTTGGGGCACTCCAAGAGTATTACCTACAGGGTCAGAAATAAAATTATTAAAAATAGTCCTCTGAGTCCTGTCACACAAATAGCTCTCAAACCATTTGTAAACAGTCCCCACCATTCCAAAGCGCTTAATACTTTGCAATAACAAGGGCCTAGATATTGTTTCAAACGCGCGTTTTAGATCCAGAAACACAGCAACGATAGCATCTTTACGCTCAATGTTTTCTTTCCATTTCGCCAACACCAGATTTAATGCAGTTTCACAAGAATGACTTTCCCGATATCCTGATTGTTCTGGTATTAGCAAATCATTAGAATTAAGATAACTCAACAGTTGGCCTTTCACAGCAAGTTCCAAAACTTTTTCTAGTGTGTGTAACATATTGATGGGACGAAACTCTTCGGCTTTAATCGTACCAGCAACTTTTTGTATAGGAACTACTAAGGATTCCTTCCAAACTTGAGGCACGTGCCCAGTCTGCAACGATTCATTGATTAGGCCAAGAAGGTCGTGTCCAATGACATCAAAGCAATCTTGAATAACTCTAGCGTTAACATTATCTATTCCAGCCGTTTTTTCCATTGAAAAACAAATATCTCTCAACTCTTCTATCGTGATTGGACGAAATCTGCTAAACGTACAGTCAGTATTGAAAGGTTGCTTGAGTTCTTCAGGCTCATCAACCAATTCAATAGACTGATTAATCGCTGAAATACTATCGATAAAATAATCATTGAACCTAGATGCGATTTCTCTTTCCGACAATTCTAATGTGCCGTTAAAGGTTATGGATCGCGCTTTGCAATCGCTGGGTTTCAACAATGATTTGAGTATTTTCCATAGCTCTTTGCTGTTGTTTTTATGATGGTCAATTTTCCTCTGCAAATATTCGCTCCGTGTCTTGATCAGAGATTGTGAATATGTATTTCGCATTTCCGTATACTTGTACCAATGATAGCTACTGTTAGTTCTACGGAACTTCTTGTACCATTTGTCCCTCTTACGTTTAAGACGCAGGAGATCCAGATTGTACCAGCTGTTAGAATTCTCAATCACAACATTCTTTTGTTGGACCAACTCATTGGTACAAGCTTTCAGTAGGTCAGTAAGACCAGCCGTTTTTTCATCAAGGTTCTCGTATAATGAAAAATCTAGATTTCTCGCAAGAAGATCAGTAATCTTACGTTTCGAGTAATTTTTCCAGCACCTAAGTTTGACTAAGTTACTCTCGCTGTTCATATTATGGCAAATACTAACAACGATAGTCTCGTGATCTGTGATTTTCAAGTCAGAATTCACATCTGCACGAACCGAATCAAAATTAGTATACACATGGTCAATAAGAGTTTTGCTGTGTCTGGAAATACGCGTATAATCGTTTATAATTTGTTTCAAATTAAAAAATTCAACTAATCGCTTCAAATGCCTCGAACTGTAGTTATCACGCCAGTTTATGTTAAAGTCACCAGCAATCATATTGAATTTGCTGCTATCAAGAAATATCTCGAACCAGCTTTCCAATATTTGCATGAATCGCTGGTCACTAAAACTGGGTGAGTGATAAACAACACCATAGTTACCCATCTTCATGCCACTTTCCACTGTTATGCCTAAGAACCAGTTTCCCTCCATTGCTTCATTATTACAAACATTGAATTGAATTGATTCTTTGACATATATAGCAATACCGCCAGTGTGTCTAGAATGTGATAAACAGGCAACGACTTTGTATCCAGGTATAGCATATTGCTCAAAAGCATCCATATCTGTAATATGTGTTTCTGATAAAAATACCATAAATGGACGTTGTTCTTCTACAACCTGACGTAATGCTACGTAGTTTGTAGGTAAACCAGCAATATTTACGTAAATAATATCACATTTGTTGACATTCTTACTGGATCTTGATTGCTACTTATTGAAATGCAAGCTATCTTTTTTTTTGTTCATACAATCTTTTATAAACTGGACAGTCCGCGCTGGATGCAGCGTGGTTAAAGTCCAAATTCATTCTACGTTCCTTATTAAACTTACAACAATTAGCGCATTTCAAAACAGTAGATGTACATTCCGATGTTCTGTGATGTTCGCTACACAAAGAACACGTTTCATTATTTTTACAATCCGTGCTTTTGTGGCCAAATTCGCCGCATTTGAAGCATCTAAGCACATTTATCGCGGGAATAATTGGGCACCGATCCCATCCAACATTTACTTTCTTCGCCGATAATAAAACATTGTACGTCCTTATGTCGACTTCAATTATAGCATTATATTTATTATACTTCATGCGAGGATTTTCATATGTACTTAAAACCTTGACTGTATCAATTGCGAAATCTTCATTTTGACTTTTCAAAAAATCAATAAAGACTTCAGAGGAATATTGATCACTCATTCCCACAACCTTTAATCTTGGCACCGGAGGTGTGGGAACAACAGCTATATAGCTTTCGCCCAGATTATCTTCAATGCCATTTTTCACCGCCTCCACATTATCTTTAGTTACACACTCAACAATAACAGAGCCATCTTTTCCGTTTTTAAAGTTACTAATTTTGTGTGTTTTCGGATCTAAATTTGATTTCAAAAAATCCCGCGTAACTTCACTGCTTTGGGTGGACTCTTTCGGTTTGATAACAATGACCGGACCAGCCTTACGTTTCTTTGCCTTACCGCTCAAAACGTTCGCGTAAGTAATTCTTTCGTCATTACTTTCATTAACGTCATCATTTAATTTACGCTTTTTACCCTTTTTAACTGGGTTTCGGCTAATATCAACCGTATCCGATACCTCCCTATTCATCGCAACTGAATCCTTTTCACGTTTATTTTCTAAAATGGTACTAGTCATGTTTTCCAATTTTTCACTAAATAAAGTTTCAAAATCGGCAACCTTTCTATTTATAGTACCATTTACATTTAAGCTCAATTCTTCTATTCCGATTTTCAACGCGTTACCTATCTGAGTAGCAATGTTGCTTTGGATATCTGCAATGGAGGCCGAGAGTTTTTTCATCTCGTCTCTTAATACAATGACATCCAAAACCGATACATTCAACTCGTCACAACTCTGAACTGATAGGCAATTATTACACTTGTACAGAACATTTTCGCTTGCGTTGATCAATTTCATTGTTGAATTACCAATTCCAACACAGCGCGAGTGAAATCTCTCACTGCATTGGCAGCAACAAACCAAATCATTGATCAGCAGTATCTCCTTACACTTTGCGCATTCCATTTTGCCTACTACTCAGTGGATGCTAATCGTACACACAGCGCGCGCCGGCAGACAATAAAAAAAACAATAACCAGCACCGACGGCAACCGGCCGTGGCGGGATTAAAATAATAAAATTTAACCAAAATAAGTAGCAATGGCTACTGCACTTGTACTTATCCTGATTTAAATCACTTTATGTACACTTTTGATACGAAATATCTAATGTGCACGCAAAATTTCACACGTAATTGGTTGAAAATAATCACAGCACTTTATAAACAAACTATGATGTTCGCCATTTCGTCAATTTGTCTTAATCTCTGGAGTATCGACGTAAAACCTAGTAGGCGGCGTTTGTGTCTAAAGTCTTGAATGATGAAATCGATTCCCCACAACTTTTATCGCTCATGGATTTCCGCGCTTCACAACGAAATTTGAGATCGACCGGTCGGTTTACTGCAAGCACCATTTCATCGTACTGCCTTAGGATGTAACGAACCTGTAATACGAAAATACGAAGTAGCAATCTTTTATAATAATTAGTATTCATGTGGACCATCATAGTCAGATGAATTAACAAAATAAAAAAATAAATAAATAAATAACATAGGTTTAGAAATTGGTCGAAAAACACGAAATTCCACATATACCGATCCATAAGGTTCGACGAATTGAGCAATATCTGTGTGTGTGTGTGTGTGTGTGTGTGTGTGTGTGTGTGTGTGTGTGTGTGTGTGTGTGTGTGTGTGTGTGTGTGTGTGTGTGTGTGTGTGTGTGTGTGTGTGTGTGTGTGTGTGTGTGTGTGTGTGTGTGTGTGTGTGTGTGTGTGTGTGTGTGTGTGTGTGTGTGTGTGTGTGTGTGTGTGTGTGTGTGTGTGTGTGTGTGTGTGTGTGTGTGTGTGTGTGTGTGTGTGTGTGTGTGTGTGTGTGTGTGTGTGTGTGTGTGTGTGTGTGTGTGTGTGTGTGTGTGTGTGTGTGTGTGTGTGTGTGTGTGTGTGTGTGTGTGTGTGTGTGTGTGTGTGTGTGTGTGTGTGTGTGTGTGTGTGTGTGTGTGTGTGTGTGTGTGTGTGTGTGTGTGTGTGTGTGTGTGTGTGTGTGTGTGTGTGTGTGTGTGTGTGTGTGTGTGTGTGTGTGTGTGTGTGTGTGTGTGTGTGTGTGTGTGTGTGTGTGTGTGTGTGTGTGTGTGTGTGTGTGTGTGTGTGTGTGTGTGTGTGTGTGTGTGTGTGTGTGTGTGTGTGTGTGTGTGTGTGTGTGTGTGTGTGTGTGTGTGTGTGTGTGTGTGTGTGTGTGTGTATGTGTGTGTGTGTGTGTGTGTGTGTGTGTGTGTGTGTGTGTGTGTGTGTGTGTGTGTGTGTGTGTGTGTGTGTGTGTGTGTGTGTGTGTGTGTGTGTGTGTGTGTGTGTGTGTGTGTGTGTGTGTGTGTGTGTGTGTGTGTGTGTGTGTGTGTGTGTGTGTGTGTGTGTGTGTGTGTGTGTGTGTGTGTGTGTGTGTGTGTGTGTGTGTGTGTGTGTGTGTGTGTGTGTGTGTGTGTGTGTGTGTGTGTGTGTGTGTGTGTGTGTGTGTGTGTGTGTGTGTGTGTGTGTGTGTGTGTGTGTGTGTGTGTGTGTGTGTGTGTGTGTGTGTGTGTGTGTGTGTGTGTGTGTGTGTGTGTGTGTGTGTGTGTGTGTGTGTGTGTGTGTGTGTGTGTGTGTGTGTGTGTGTGTGTGTGTGTGTGTGTGTGTGTGTGTGTGTGTGTATTTCAGTGAATTGGATTGTTTTGCAGTCCGACATTTTGTTTAAAAGTTATAAGCAAATATGTAAAAATTAAGTGACATGATTTTCTCCGGAACTGCTCAACCGATTTCAACAATTTTAGTATCAAATGAGCTCAAAGCGCAACAATTTTAGTATCAAATGAGCATATAAAAGCTTTTGCTACTGCAAATGTTTTGGGAGAGTTTTATCGAAAATAATCTTGCGGTTTAAAAGTTATGCTTAAAGATGTGCTTTTTCAACGTATCAATTAGTCGAACGTTTCTCTGAGATGGCCAAACCGATTTATGCGCTATTAGTCTCATTTCGTAGGCTGGAGTCATTCTGCATTAAGACTGCTTATTCAAAGATTGACTCAGGGGGCTTAGTCCTTGGAAGGAGATTCTCTAAATCCCTGGTACGTGTAACTGATGTTGCTTACCGACCAATTCCCTTTTAGCCCTTCATACAAGAGTTGGGAAGCATGACCAATCGTTGAATATGTACAACTCTTTTTGACATGATAGGCTCATTGCTATGACCGGATGTTCTGCTAAGGCGGTGGTATATATATATATATATATATATATATATATATATATATATATATATATATATATATATTCATATTAGTCTCATTTCGTAGGTAATATAGCATCATAGATCACTATTGATTTGTATTATGATTGGATGTTTAATTTGAAAGCTATGAGCACTCGTGTACAGCATGAAAAAATCCAATTATTTATAACGATTTTATTTATAGCTTACCGACCAATTCCCTTTTAGCCCTTCATACAAGAGTTGGGAAGCATGACCAATCGTTGAATATGTACAACTCTTTTTGACATGATAGGCTCATTGCTATGACCGGATGTTCTGCTAAGGCGGTGGTATATATATATATATTCATATTAGTCTCATTTTCATTCTGGAATACATTGATGTCTTCTTCATTTCTTACTTCCAAAAAGAGCTTCATGTCATCGGCATATATTAGCACTTTAAGTTTCTTGAAAATGAAGGAAATGTCGTTTACATACAAAATAAAAAGAAGAGGTCCCAAATTAGAGCCTTGAGGGACGTCCTTTGTAGACACCGTGTTGCATTTCTGTAATTCTGTTTTTGATTTGCAGGAATAATTTTTCATTAATAATTGCTTCGAAAAGTTTTGGACTGCAAGAGATTATGGCAATATCACGATAATTACGTACGTCAGATTTCCGACCTGATTTAAAGATAGGTACTAGAAAAGAGCTTTTCCATATTTTTGGAAAGATTCCGGATTCCAGTGATAAGTTAAAAAGCCAAAACAAAGGAGCTGTAAACTCCATTGCAAGATTTTTTATGAAAACTCGAGGGATTCCGTCGGGTCCAGGGCCTTTTGAGGCATCTAAATTTTTTAAGGCCTGCAAAATGTCCTGGGCATGAAGTTGGTTGACACCTATATCCACTGAAAATTCCGGATAAAATGCAAAATAGTCGCGATCGCGATCTTCTTCAGAAAATGTTGTATAGATTTCTTGAAAAAATTTTGCAAAAAGATTACAAATCTTTTCCGAGTTATCCCCAACACTTTCATCAAGATGCATTGTGGATGGAAAGTTGTCAGATTTTAGTTTGGTTTTCACATAATTAAAGAAGTTTTTAGGACTGTACTTTATTTCAAGTTCAATTTTTGAGTTGTACTCTTCAAATGCATTGCTGATTGCTAAATTCAACTGGTTGCATATGTCCAAGTATATTGCTAAATTTTTACTATTGGCGTGTTTTTTATAAATTTTATGGGCTTTTTGTTTGCGATTTTTTAGATTCTTAATTTGGCTGTTATACCAGACTGGGCTTTTTGAAGTTTTGTGACGTCTTCTTTTCTTTAACGGTATGTTCTGTATCATTATTTCTAACAAAATTTTATAAAATGAGTCTACCGCAGGTCGACATTTTTTTCATTCTTGAGAATATGTTGCCAATTAACACAGTTTAATCTACCTCTAATACTTTCATAGTTAGCCTTTTCGTATTCAAAAACTTCTTCATATTCGCAATCGTTGGGTCTTTGGTATTGGTGTATAAATAAAGAATATTCAATTGCTGTGTGAAATGTCTCATCCAAAGTGGGTTTAATGATTCAGGCACACAGAAGTCTTCGTAAATGTTTGTGAGCAAAAAGTCTAGATAGCAATTTTTTTGTTTTTTAATTTTATTAATTTGGGTCAGACCCAAATAAGCAGTTTTCTCAAAAATGAACTGCAGTGTTTCATTTTCCCCAACGATAGGAAGTTTTCAGAGTCCGGAATGAAGTCTGCATGGCGTTGATTGAAGTCTCCATAGATGTGAATTTTAACCTCCGGAGGCAGTTGTGATAAAATTTGTTCGGCAATTTGGAAAAATGCTTCGTAAGACGATTTATGAGCATGGTCTGGAGGAAAATACACTGAGGCAAATACATGTGTTTCACCTGCTATACGTGATTTCACTCAGACATGCTCAAATTCTTTAAATTTTGTAGTCATTATAATTTCAGAATTGAAATTAGACGACAAAGCTATGAGGACCCCGCCACCCGACTTCTTTTGAGACTCAAGAAAATTTCTATCGTCTTTGAATATGTTAAAGGTACTTTCGAAAATTTCTTCACTTTTTACCCTTGCGTCTCAGCTTGTTTCACTTGCCATAATAATAGAAAAGAATGAACTTTGCAAATTTTTATAGATTTCATTTTTGCTGGACTTTTCATGCAATTGAAATTTTGACAATAAATTAAAATTTCAGTCGCATCCTGTCTTATTGAAGAAATTAATTGAAGTGGGTCTGAGTCGGTTGAAGAAATAATTAAATTAGTTACCTCTTTCTCATCGAAAGGAGTCGTTACTTCCGAAAACTCTGACTGGAAATTCGTACCGGATTGTTGAATTTGTCGGCGCTTTCCCTTGCGTGTTGCAGATACTGAATTCGCTGGTTCTGGAGATGCCGCCGGTAAAATTCCAAGTCGTCAGATGCCGCCTGTTTCGGTACTCCAAGTTCCTCCTGTACCTCTATAAAGATTTTCAGGAGATCCTGCGCTGCGACGGATAGTCATACCTACGGGTTCGTCATACCTTCGTAGCAGAACACTGGTTCCTTGTCGTACATGTAAGCCAGGTAAAGGCGAACGAGATACATAATTTTCGGATCTTGCAGCCGCGCCTTCAGGAACCGTCAGTCTCCGCCAGCTGATTGTTGCGGTAAGCTGACGATAGGTGGAAGAGTTATGATATTAAGGTGAAATTAGTCGTCATCGATTCTGCCAATTTCAAAAGCAGTTTTTTTGTTTGAAACAAAAATTTTGCTCATGAAAATATATTCGCTGTGTTCAGATTGACAAGAAGAATGCAGAATTTACATTTTTAGAAACAGAACTCCATTTTTGGGCCCAAAAACTGCTTCCGAAACTGGGCTCTCCAACGAAAAATCAATGACTGCTAATTTCCCGTTAAGCAGAATTTTTTCAGGTCAGCAGCAACACGGTGGTTAGCGTCGGTCTGAGAGTTAATGGCTTCTATGAGTTGTGCTTGTTGGTGAAGTAGCTTCCTCACATCGGCTTCCTTGTGTAAAATCTCCTGACAATCAGCGCACATAGGGACCATGAACGCCGTGATAAAGTGCTCACGCTGCCGTTGCAGTCCGATGCATGCTGCATGATATTTTTTGTTGCAGTACTCGCACTTCCATAGGAAGCGGTCGTCACAACTGCTACACGATTTTACTCCGCACCGCATGATTGATATTAAAAACTAAAAAACTTAAAACACTTAAAAGTGGGAAGCGGGCGATTAAAACAAATGTATTCACTATGCCACTATGTTATTGTTAAAAACGCTTACACGACGGTTTAAGTGGTAAAATGAAATTTATTTAGAGCGCGCGCAGCAGCGATTTGAAAACACGACCGTCCGGTGTGACTGCCACTTGGCGAAAAAAAGTGTGAGTGCTTGAACTGTCAGAAAGCTCTATGTTCAAGTTCCATATATTCCGGATCTTGTTCCGGACATATCTTCGGAACCGTACATCCGATCCAAATTCTATTCAATAGAATTCTTTTAGGCCACATAACCTTCCGTTTGTTAGTTATTACAGTCAAATCAGTCCAGGAATTTCCAAAAAGCAGATGTTTATTGTTATATTTTCACTACTGGGACTGTTATGCGTTTATTTGTAAGTTAGTTTGATATTGTTTTCAAAATTTTGGGAACAAATATAACATTATTTGAAATATTGAAAGAATGAACAATTTAATTATAATTCCCAGGCTTACTTCAAAAGTGGTGAAAAATCACATGGGACTGTTATGCGTTTATGGGCAGTAATGGTAGTTATCATCAACACATAGGCGTGTGTATGTAATATACTGATAAATTTGTAGAATATTTGAAATCAATAAAAAAAAATCGTGAGCAAAGTTCTTGGGCAGGATTGATATTTAAGTGGGGACCCTCACTGGAAAATCGAAGAACTTGTTTGTTTTTGCATTTTCAGGAGTCTTTTACCTTTAGAAATGTTGAGTCCAAAGTATTTTTCGGTACGTGGTCCCCGTGGCCTCGTTGAGAATTAACAGTAACACTGCGGGATCACTTGAAGGGAAGTGCAGTGCTGTACAATAGTTTAAACGCGCTCTCCTCGAAACCATATCTTTTCAGCGACGGTGCGTATATTTTAATATCTAGAGGACTGATTTGATTGAATTTTTTTTTTTGACGTGTAAAAATGAATTGCTTAAATTGTGACGTAGTCGCTTTTCGATATCTCAATTTTTTAATTTTCGCTGCACTTTAAAACAAATCGTTACACTTCGCAACCAGTAAGAGACAGATAGTCATTATGTACAGCAAAGTTGCTTATTTTAGTGTGTTCTAGAACTTTTGTGGAGACACTGTACTTCTCTGGACGCATTTAAAAAAACAAATATTTGTATTACCCTAATAGGTGAATTTACGGTCACCCTAATAGTGTTAAAAGTTGCGCCATATTTTTTAATAAACTTTTCCAAAGACACACCACCTGGAAAATTAACCATTTTTACGCTAGAGCATATGATCGCGTTTTTTTCTATTTGGTTCATATCAGTAAAGTTTTCTTACATAATTTCATCAATGTTTTATCAAATAACTTTTGACTGGTAAGTCCAATTCTAATCAAATTTAGCAGATATGTTCACACCGTTAAGTCCTCTCGTTTGATACTAAAATAATTGAAATCTGATTATCTGGTTAAAATCGTTATAAATAATTGGATTTTTTCATGCTGTACACGAGTGCTCATAGCTTTCAAATTAAACATCCAATCATAATACAAATCAATAGTGATCTATGATGCTATATTACCTACGAAATGAGACTAATATGAATATATATATATATATATATATATATATATATATATATATATATATATATATATATATATATATATATATATATTAGTCTCAATTCGTAGGTAATATAGCATCATAGATCACTATATTAGTCTCATTTCGTAGGTAATATAGCATCATAGATCACTATATATATATATATATATATATATATATATATATATATATATATATATATATATATATATATATATATATATATATATATATATATATATATATATATATATATATATTCATATTAGTCTCATTTCGTAGGTAATATAGCATCATAGATCACTATTGATTTGTATTATGATTGGATGTTTAATTTGAAAGCTATGAGCACTCGTGTACAGCATGAAAAAATCCAATTATTTATAACGATTTTAACCAGATAATCAGATTTCAATTATTTTAGTATCAAACGAGAGGACTTAACGGTGTGAACATATCTGCTAAATTTGATTAGAATTGGACTTACCAGTCAAAAGTTATTTGATAAAACATTGATGAAATTATGTAAGAAAACTTTACTGATATGAACCAAATAGAAAAAAACGCGATCATATGCTCTAGCGTAAAAATGGTTAATTTTCCAGGTGGTGTGTCTTTGGAAAAGTTTATTAAAAAATATGGCGCAACTTTTAACACTATTAGGGTGACCGTAAATTCACCTATTAGGGTAATACAAATATTTGTTTTTTTAAATGCGTCCAGAGAAGTACAGTGTCTCCACAAAAGTTCTAGAACACACTAAAATAAGCAACTTTGCTGTACATAATGACTATCTGTCTCTTACTGGTTGCGAAGTGTAACGATTTGTTTTAAAGTGCAGCGAAAATTAAAAAATTGAGATATCGAAAAGCGACTACGTCACAATTTAAGCAATTCATTTTTACACGTCAAAAAAAAAATTCAATCAAATCAGTCCTCTAGATATTAAAATATACGCACCGTCGCTGAAAAGATATGGTTTCGAGGAGAGCGCGTTTAAACTATTGTACAGCACTGCACTTCCCTTCAAGTGATCCCGCAGTGTTACTGTTAATTCTCAACGAGGCCACGGGGACCACGTACCGAAAAATACTTTGGACTCAACATTTCTAAAGGTAAAAGACTCCTGAAAATGCAAAAACAAACAAGTTCTTCGATTTTCCAGTGAGGGTCCCCACTTAAATATCAATCCTGCCCAAGAACTTTGCTCACGATTTTTTTTTATTGATTTCAAATATTCTACAAATTTATCAGTATATTACATACACACGCCTATGTGTTGATGATAACTACCATTACTGCCCATAAACGCATAACAGTCCCATGTGATTTTTCACCACTTTTGAAGTAAGCCTGGGAATTATCATTAAATTGTTCATTCTTTCAATATTTCAAATAATGTTATATTTGTTCCCAAAATTTTGAAAACAATATCAAACTAACTTACAAATAAACGCATAACAGTCCCAGTAGTGAAAATATAACAATAAACATCTGCTTTTTGGAAATTCCTGGACTGATTTGACTGTAATAACTAACAAACGGAAGGTTATGTGGCCTAAAAGAATTCTATTGAATAGAATTTGGATCGGATGTACGGTTCCGAAGATATGTCCGGAACAAGATCCGGAATATATGGAACTTGAACATAGAGCTTTCTGACAGTTCAAGCACTCACACTTTTTTTCGCCAAGTGGCAGTCACACCGGACGGTCGTGTTTTCAAATCGCTGCTGCGCGCGCTCTAAATAAATTTCATTTTACCACTTAAACCGTCGTGTAAGCGTTTTTAACAATAACATAGTGGCATAGTGAATACATTTGTTTTAATCGCCCGCTTCCCACTTTTAAGTGTTTTAAGTTTTTTAGTTTTTAATATCAATCATGCGGTGCGGAGTAAAATCGTGTAGCAGTTGTGACGACCGCTTCCTATGGAAGTGCGAGTACTGCAACAAAAAATATCATGCAGCATGCATCGGACTGCAACGGCAGCGTGAGCACTTTATCACGGCGTTCATGGTCCCTATGTGCGCTGATTGTCAGGAGATTTTACACAAGGAAGCCGATGTGAGGAAGCTACTTCACCAACAAGCACAACTCATAGAAGCCATTAACTCTCAGACCGACGCTAACCACCGTGTTGCTGCTGACCTGAAAAAATTCTGCTTAACGGGAAATTAGCAGTCATTGATTTTTCGTTGGAGAGCCCAGTTTCGGAAGCAGTTTTTGGGCCCAAAAATGGAGTTCTGTTTCTAAAAATGTAAATTCTGCATTCTTCTTGTCAATCTGAACACAGCGAATATATTTTCATGAGCAAAATTTTTGTTTCAAACAAAAAAACTGCTTTTGAAATTGGCAGAATCGATGACGACTAATTTCACCTTAATATCATAACTCTTCCACCTATCGTCAGCTTACCGCAACAATCAGCTGGCGGAGACTGACGGTTCCTGAAGGCGCGGCTGCAAGATCCGAAAATTATGTATCTCGTTCGCCTTTACCTGGCTTACATGTACGACAAGGAACCAGTGTTCTGCTACGAAGGTATGACGAACCCGTAGGTATGACTATCCGTCGCAGCGCAGGATCTCCTGAAAATCTTTATAGAGGTACATGAGGAACTTGGAGTACCGAAACAGGCGGCATCTGACGACTTGGAATTTTACCGGCGGCATCTCCAGAACCAGCGAATTCAGTATCTGCAACACGCAAGGGAAAGCGCCGACAAATTCAACAATCCGGTACGAATTTCCAGTCAGAGTTTTCGGAAGTAACGACTCCTTTCGATGAGAAAGAGGTAACTAATTTAATTATTTCTTCAACCGACTCAGACCCACTTCAATTAATTTCTTCAATAAGACAGGATGCGACTGAAATTTTAATTTATTGTCAAAATTTCAATTGCATGAAAAGTCCAGCAAAAATGAAATCTATAAAAATTTGCAAAGTTCATTCTTTTCTATTATTATGGCAAGTGAAACAAGCTGAGACGCAAGGGTAAAAAGTGAAGAAATTTTCGAAAGTACCTTTAACATATTCAAAGACGATAGAAATTTTCTTGAGTCTCAAAAGAAGTCGGGTGGCGGGGTCCTCATAGCTTTGTCGTCTAATTTCAATTCTGAAATTATAATGACTACAAAATTTAAAGAATTTGAGCATGTCTGAGTGAAATCACGTATAGCAGGTGAAACACATGTATTTGCCTCAGTGTATTTTCCTCCAGACCATGCTCATAAATCGTCTTACGAAGCATTTTTCCAAATTGCCGAACAAATTTTATCACAACTGCCTCCGGAGGTTAAAATTCACATCTATGGAGACTTCAATCAACGCCATGCAGACTTCATTCCGGACTCTGAAAACTTCCTATCGTTGGGGAAAATGAAACACTGCAGTTCATTTTTGAGAAAACTGCTTATTTGGGTCTGACCCAAATTAATAAAATTAAAAAACAAAAAAATTGCTATCTAGACTTTTTGCTCACAAACATTTACGAAGACTTCTGTGTGCCTGAATCATTAAACCCACTTTGGATGAGACATTTCACACAGCAATTGAATATTCTTTATTTATACACCAATACCAAAGACCCAACGATTGCGAATATGAAGAAGTTTTTGAATACGAAAAGGCTAACTATGAAAGTATTAGAGGTAGATTAAACTGTGTTAATTGGCAACATATTCTCAAGAATGAAAAAAATGTCGACCTGCGGTAGACTCATTTTATAAAATTTTGTTAGAAATAATGATACAGAACATACCGTTAAAGAAAAGAAGACGTCACAAAACTTCAAAAAGCCCAGTCTGGTATAACAGCCAAATTAAGAATCTAAAAAATCGCAAACAAAAAGCCCATAAAATTTATAAAAAACACGCCAATAGTAAAAATTTAGCAATATACTTGGACATATGCAACCAGTTTAATTTAGCAATCAGCAATGCATTTGAAGAGTACAACTCAAAAATTGAACTTGAAATAAAGTACAGTCCTAAAAACTTCTTTAATTATGTGAAAACCAAACTAAAATCTGACAACTTTCCATCCACAATGCATCTTGATGAAAGTGTTGGGGATAACTCGGAAAAGATTTGTAATCTTTTTGCAAAATTTTTTCAAGAAATCTATACAACATTTTCTGAAGAAGATCGCGATCGCGACTATTTTGCATTTTATCCGGAATTTTCAGTGGATATAGGTGTCAACCAACTTCATACCCAGGACATTTTGCAGGCCTTAAAAAATTTAGATGCCTCAAAAGGCCCTGGACCCGACGGAATCCCTCGAGTTTTCATAAAAAATCTTGCAATGGAGTTTACAGCTCCTTTGTTTTGGCTTTTTAACTTATCACTGGAATCCGGAATCTTTCCAAAAATATGGAAAAGCTCTTTTCTAGTACCTATCTTTAAATCAGGTCGGAAATCTGACGTACGTAATTATCGTGATATTGCCATAATCTCTTGCAGTCCAAAACTTTTCGAAGCAATTATTAATGAAAAATTATTCCTGCAAATCAAAAACAGAATTACAGAAATGCAACACGGTGTCTACAAAGGACGTCCCTCAAGGCTCTAATTTGGGACCTCTTCTTTTTATTTTGTATGTAAACGACATTTCCTTCATTTTCAAGAAACTTAAAGTGCTAATATATGCCGATGACATGAAGCTCTTTTTGGAAGTAAGAAATGAAGAAGACATCAATGTATTCCAGAATGAAATACACATATTCTACACATGGTGTAAAAAAGCCTATTAGAACTTAATGTAAAAAATGCAATCTAATATCATTTACCAGAAAAAGAACTACACCAGAAGTCTCAATCAGATTTGGAAATCAAACAGTAAAAAAATGTGAAAAAGTTAAAAGAAAAAGATTCAGGAATTATCTTAGACTCCAAGCTAAATTTTATCGACCATTATAACGCAATAATACACAAGGCAAATAACATGCTAGGTTTCATTAAACGTCTTAGCTACAATTTTTTAGATCCATACACAATCAAAACATTATACATTGCCTATGTGAGGGCAATACTGGAATACTGCAGCATTGTATGGTCACCTTTTTCCATCACACACTAGTCTACATCGGTTGACGAAATAAATAAATAAATAAACTAGCGAACACGAAATACGTGTGTGTATACATGATGTTTGCCTCATGTTGAGGAACAGCTGATGCTGGAGGAATAAACCGAAAAATAGCGATTATTAGTTGTGTTGCTCCGTTTGCCAAACAGCAGAGCACATATTTTGGTCAAATTCTTCATCCTGTTTCAAAAGAAGCTCTATAGGAGCACCTCGAATCATAATAAACCCGTCATGCGACACCTCCAAATACACGAAATTGCATAACTAGACCATTGGTAGTCGTATAAATGTTGAAGACATCATCGGCTACATCTGAACACGTCCGGGAATGTTCCGGATCGGGATCAGTTTCTGAATTGACCTAAAACACAACATGTGACATCTTTAAGTACCCAAAATTGCAAAAGTAGTTCATTTGTCGTCATATAAAGTGTCCAGGATTACATTATTCACAGCCGGACACGTTCTGGGAACGTTCCAAATACATCCAGCAAAATGGCCAGTTTCTAACTTAAACCAAACCCCAGAATGCGACTCCGCTATTAACTCAAAATAACAACTTACAAATAAAAAGAAGACATTTTTTGATTGCTTTCAAATATTATACAAATTTATCGGTATATGACATAGGCATGCATATGTATTGAAGATAACTACCAGAGTGTTATCAAAAAGTTGAATAATGTTCCGAAGGCGTGTCGATACTATTTCAAATGACAAAGGAGATGGTATAACCAAGGTTCCTTTCACCAATAGGTGGATTACAACGGATTTTTTAAACTGGAGGTGCTCCAACCGGCATCAAATTTTGGATTTTTACTTTCTGACTTAAAACGAACAATCTGGCGAAATTTGGTTCAAATCCGTTATCGTATTCGCGTTTGAAGTTTTTCTCGGTCACCTGGCGTGGCGTGACCCACATTAATATTTTCGTTTGTCATTCTCGATGAAGCTTGCAAAATTTGGAATTTTTTTCTCCATTTCCAATCTAGAAGCTAATCTGTCCTTATAGAGTCGAAAACTACTTAGATGATCAGCGTGAAAATTTGCATGTAGGAGTTTTTGGGGCCAGGGAAGGTTCTTATGATAATTAGAGACCCCTTTCTTTTTTTTTATTTTATTTTTTTTTTAAGTTCCTTCCTAAGAGGGGGGCTCCCATCGAATGAAACACAAATTTCTCACAGAGAACAAATTTGGCACGTGGGTGTTTTTGGAGGCAAGAATTTTTTCTATGGTGAATTGAGACCCCTCTCCACTTTAGGAAGGGAATTATGACCCCTTCCCCTTTAAAAGGTGGAGGGGGGGGGGGGGCTTCCATATAAATTAAATACAAATTTCCTCATAACTTGAGAACTAATTAAGCAAATGGAATTTGCTGAAATTTTTTGCATGATGAATTATGACCCCTCCCCTTTTTAAGAGGGGGGCTCCCATATAAATATAAATGAAATACAAATTTCTTCATAACTCGAGAATTAATTAAGCAAATGGAACTAAATTTGGCATGTGGAGGATTCTGGAGTCTGCGTGGGAGTCAACGCCTCCGTAGAAATCACCACTGTCTAGGTTTATTTGTTGCTGGGCTGGGTCCGAACAAGCGAGAGCGAATAAGAAGAGGATCACCCCTGCGAAATGGTACTTTCCACGAAAAAGTATGTATGTGTGTGTATATAAATTAAATTATGGTTGCATATGAGCACCATTGGCATTATATTAAATTTGTTAAAAAGGTATTTTTTATATCTTAATTTTTGTAATTTCTGGCTTTACAAGAAAATTTTCGAATATCCAGGTTAGTCTCATATAACTGGTGCTTTTTTTGTCGGAAGATTTGACCACTGCGACCATTATACTGATCTATTGTGGTATACTTCTTCTTTTGTCTAGGTATTAGTTGCCGACATAACACTATTGATGGAAGTGTTTGTCATTGTCAATTCATACCTCTTCTCCCAGTCCGGCATTGAACTTCTTATGAAGTTTATTACCTGATTGGGATTTGCAGACCAGTCCTTTACCGAAGATTCTTAGTCTGCGAAGAGTTAGTGCACTGCACTGGCAAAGCAGATGTTCTGCGGTTTCGCTTTCGAATTCGCAGGGTTGGCAAGTATCATTGTCCAGCCTACCAATCGATTTGAGATGGCGTTTGCTCGGACAGTGACCGGTAAATAGTCCTATTATTATGCTTAGTTCGGTTTTCTTCAAATTAAGCAATGATAGGCTTTTTTTACGGTCTGGCTGTATAAAGCGCTTAGACTGTCTTAGTCCTGTAGAAGATTTCCAATTTTCCTCTATTGTTTTGTGTTCCCATGCCCGAAGTTCGGATTTAAGCGCGCTTGGAGACACACCACAGAACGGTTCTGGGCCGATAAAGTCCGTAGATGAACCCTGCCTCGCTAAAGTATCGGCTTTTTCATTTCCTTCCACTCCGCAATGGCCGGAACCCAGTAAAGGTTTACTTGATTCTTTTCCGTCAGTTGCATCAGTGAGAGGATACACTCCCATACTAGCTTTGAATTACAAGTACAAGCTTTAAGTGTTTTAAGCGCTGCTTGGCTGTCAGAAAAAATACATATGTTAGCATATCTATAGTTTCTAACCAGGCAGACACGTGTACATTCGTAGATTGCATATATTTCAGCCTGGAATACTGTGGGCCAGTGTCCCATTGGTATTGAAATAATTATACCTGGGCCTGTGATGCCAGCTCCAGTAGAGCTATTCATTTTTGACCCATCTGTATAGAAAACGACAGAGCCCTGGCGGATGCTCGGGCCTCCTTGTTCCCAAGTATCCCGTCCGGTTTCTATTATTTTGAAAGGCTTAACTGGTGCTTAAATACTTACATTATCCATCTAGCTTCCCCCATCTACTAACAACAATTCCTTTCCCGAAATACTTGTGAAGAGGATACCCTGGTCTTTAGTAGCAGCAAGTGTTGGAATAATAATCCTGCCCATCCCACCAGGACCCGTATTCGGACGTGGCCGGTGTCGGTATTGATCAGCTGCAGGGACCTGATAAGGTTGCACAATGAGGAATAGCATGCTAACCCAAGTATGCTTTTTCCAGCCATCATTTTGCAATTTTCATCGGTCCTGGTCAATAACGGAGTAGCAGCACACGGGCGGTATCCTATGCTTATGCTTAATATTAACATTCTAACCATGTGTTCAAAAGTTATCATCTTTTAAACACAGGAATTCAGTAAAATTCCGTAAAAAATTATTGCCCAAGTACTTTCTTTTTTTGCTTTTGACATCTAGAACAAAATGATTGGCCCCAAAATGTTTTTGTGAGTAATTTATATGGTCTATTTCAATCTAGTGAAATGGGTTTGAAGCGGGTACCTCAATCATCTTGCCATCTGAAGCCCCTACCGAGCGCCTCCACGCCTTCATACCCGGCAATGCTTTATTGTGCATCTAAGCTAGGAGGTGCGATGCTGCGTGGTTCTCGGCTGCCTGATCTTAAAAGTGAGATTTTGGGCAGACGACTAAACCTAAAATGATGATTTGTTACGTTTTAGTTCATCAGACACCTTCTGTATACAGTGAAACTTTGGCCGTAACAAGTTTAAATAATACACATGGATATCAGAAGGAAAAATTAAATTATAATAATTGGATATTAGATGCACAGATGGAAACTCAAATGACGCAATTTTATTTCATCCGAAGGAAAACTTCATCGCTCATCAGCTTTTCATGGTGCATCGTGTAGTTAATATTCCCGTGGAGCAGAAAGATTTTGCAACTGAAAAGGAAAGAATCCAGAAAGTCCTGAATTAAACGAGGACGACAAAAAGTTTGTGAATAAAATAATCAGCAAACATCTCCGCAAAAACAGCGCTATGATACCACTACACTACAGCCAGAAAGAGAAGAAGTACAAAGAATCAGCCTACCGTTTTACCCGAAAGAAACAAACCTTATTAGAAGGGTACTTAAACGGCATGGTTTCCATGTGGTCCACAAAAGCGATAATCAAAAGGACAAGGTTCCGTTCGACGAACGCTCGGACTTCTTTTACGATTTCTCAACCAGTACGCACCTCACAAGTAATATTATTTCAGGTTCATATGGCGAAGTTTTACACGCAAGTGAATTAAAACGTCACTTTTCCGTACGGAATATTATCCGACGCAATTATTACCACAAGAAAAAATGACATGTCAAAATTTCTTCAGTAAATAGCAGGATGTTTACTTGAGCTGTGTTCTTTTCAGCAGGGTACCCCGCTTAACCCTAGAGCGGGCGCGCAGTGTACTGAGTACACACGTTTTCGAAAAACGCGAAAAATTCATCGAAATATTAATCAAATCACACCAGGTGTTGGTTGTACTCGAAGATCTACTCTTCTTCTTTATAATAATGCCAAAATATAGCAAAAAGAAATAAAAAAGTGGTCGAAAATTGCTTTAAAAAATAGTGAGTCCACGAGCATGTAATCAGTACACCAGGGCGACCACTACCGTAACTTTTCTGAAATGAAAAAAGTTACACAAGCGGACGCGTCGTGTACTGAATACACGGCGGGCAATAACTCAAGTTTGTCAAGAGATAGAAGGTTGCGACTTTCGACAAAGTTGCTTATCTAGTTAAGACACATCCGGTGATATACAACAAAGTTTGGAATTGATTCACTAGATGGCGCTAATAATGAAGAAAATAAATTCATTTAGGAATATTTTAGAACCGTAATGAGCTAAAAGGTTGCTATTTACTACAAAGTTGTTTGTAAAGTCAAGACGCATTTGGTAATGAACACTGAAGCTTGGAACTAGTCCACAAGATGGAGATACGGTGAAATTCAATTCATTTGGCGATATTTCCGAACCGTGATAGAACGTTGATGTTTTCGAGTGGTTTATGTAGTCAAAACACGTTAGATAGCGCATCCTTGTCCTTTTCACCATTGATGGCGTTGTCAATTTCAGCCAATCAACAGCTATTTCTATGGCTTCCTAACAGAAGCAATTGATACGTATTTCTTCAACTTTTATCAAAAGACGAGAAGAAGAACACAGACTGATCAAAATTTATTTGACGAAGCCATTTCGTCGTGTACATCGTCTAGCCAAAAGATCGCCAGAAAAATATTCCTGGAAATCCATGCGCGTGCGTGCGTGTGTATAACCTATCTATCTCCCATTATCCGGCAGTGATATTATGAAAAAAAGGTAGCTGCAGCTATGGTATATCTCTGCAATTATCTTAGTTTCGGGTCATAGAAGGTGTTAGCTCTAGTGACTTTCCAAGGACCCACGAAGAATGACTGATTACTTGCAGTGCATTCCGGAATCAATTTCTAGTCAGTTAGCCCCGCCCGAAAGTAATACTAGAATCATATGGATTTTACTATTACTTTTAGACTTTCAATTTCTTTGGTATATTATTACCAAAGAAATCGACCCGTATATAACACGGTGTTACACGGAAAAAATACTTCTCAAATGACCTAGTGTACGTTGTTATTCACACCTAGTACATCATAAAAACACATTTGAAATCTTCCTAACACCCTCAAAATTTCAAGTTATTGCAAAAAACGTTTTTTGGCTAAGTGTACACATACTATCATGAATAACTCAATAATTTTCCAAGCAATTTTAGGTTTTTTATACATTTTTGGAAAGCTTAGAGGATAAGCTTTCAGGATAGATATACATTTACTATAGTTCTACAAAAGTTAAACGAGATTTTTTCAATTAAATATAAAATTTCACTACAAAAATAAAAATTTTCTCACTTTAGGGGTCCTTAAAGTGACCTTAAAAGTGACCCACATTTCTAAACTCAACATCACTTGTTTTATATTCAATCCTACGACTTTGGTCAAAATTTCAGCCAAATCGGTCAACATTTGCAAATTTGAGACCATTTTTAAGAGTTGTAGAATTTGTTGCTTCTCATATATCACCCGCCTAATCTTATATCGTGTACAAGATGCTCAGTTGTAAGTTGACCGATTTGGCTGAAATTTTGACCAAAGTCTTAGGATTGAATATAAAACAAGTGATGTTGAGCTTAAGAATGTGGGTCATTTTTAAGGTCACTTTAAGGACCCCTAAAGTGAGAAAAATTTTAATTTTTTAGTGAAATTTTATATTTAATTAAAAAAATCTCGTTTAACTTTTGAAGAACTATAGTAAATGTGTATATATCCTGAAAGCTTATCCTCTAAGCTTTCCAAAAATGTATAAAAAACTTAAAATTGCTTGGAAAATTATTGAGTTATTCATGATAGTATGTGTACAGCTAGCCAAAAAACGTTTTTTTTGCAATAACTTGAAATTTTGGAGGTATTAGGATGATGTCATATGTGTTTTTATGATGTACTAGGTGCGACTAACAACGTACACTAGGTCACTTGCAAAGTATATTAAAAAAAAAATTTTTTGTCACACCGTGTTATAATTGAACATGTGATCAAATTGGTCATATGATTGATCTATGATATATAATATAAAAACGAAAACTAATACTCACGATAATCCAAATCTAAATCTGTTTTGTCATTGTCAGACATTAACAAAATACCACATTCAGTTCAGTATAAAATATCAAATGTAATAAATTATAAAATATAACATAACACTTAATTTTTTTTATCGAATTCTGAGCAGCCGAACGTTCGGTAAAATTCAATGGTGCCAATCGACGTTTACGGATCATTAGTAATGTTTTGCATCATCAAAATTTCTTACCGAACGTTCTGCTGCTCAGAATTCGGTAAAATTTACGGTAATTTACCGAACTCGGTACTTTTTTTTAAGTGTGTAGAAATAAAATCTGGCATCAGTGTTGATATTCGACTTCTACCGTGAACGCAGGTAATTCCGATTAGTTCCTAATTCCGATCACTCAACTGAAGTCGCCGATTTTTAAAAGCTTGAATTAAAATGTATAGCTCATTGGCAAGCTTTGATCATGAGGATTCCCATAAACTATGGTTTTTGATTCCATCTTCTAAAAATCGACTACTTTAGTTGAGTGATCGGAATTAGGAGCTGATCGGAATTACCCGCGTTCACGATACTACGATTTGTGAACTAGAATTCTTATTTGAAATAAGGTAAAACGGTATATCAAAAACTGAGATGTATACCAGATTATAAGCACGGCAGCGCGAACCCAACATCACCTAAGCACACAATAAAAACCATGAAAGAACAAAAACGATGACAAACTGACACCGCGAAAACTACGCTCTTGGCGGCGATTCACGCCAGCTTTTATGTTTGGTGATGCCATAGGTTCTCCAAAAAAATAATAGGAAACTGCTTTAGACTATAAAAAGGTTATCACTAAGATCACTCCTTAAAAAACCGCATCAGTTTTACATTATTCTTCGTAGCTGGACTTGAGAACTGGACTGAAACCTGTTCAAAATATATAACAAGCAATAGAGTAAGGAGGGGTAAAAGTGCGATTCAATGATTTATTGGTGCAGATTCCGAGTAAATTAACTACATTGGCATGGATGGGTGACTACTTTGACAGCTTGAATCTAACGTAAACATTGGTTGCTTACGAAGCATAGTTGCTGAGTTATGTGCAAATGTTATTTTAGGGCGGTTTTGATGTAATTTTTCGTTATACGGCAAATACGATATAAACAGGAGGATATTACTTGTTGAAAATTTGTAGCAGCGTTTTACATCACTCACATATCTGTTTTGAAAATACGGTGAAATGAATTTACAACATATATTTCGCTTTTCCGTACTTTAATCTAACCCCGTCGAGCGCTTAGCGGGGTAAAAGTGCGATTCACGGACGGGGCAAAAGTGCGATTCATGGATGAGGCAAAAATGTATAGCTAATTATGTACAACTTTGAATACTATATTACAGATACTAGAAATGGAAGATCTGCAGAAAACTGTGTGCTCTATAGATGTTGACCGAAGGAAAACAATGTTTTTCCGCTGATGAAACAAAAAACAAACGTTTGGAAAAGTTTCGATCTGACGGAGGCTTGTTGAATACATCAGCGCAAAATAGAAAATGTGCAAATTGAGAATATTCCTTACCAAAACATACCGCAGATTGCAGATAATATGGTTTTGTTAGCTACTGTTGTACTAATTTCATGGATTCGAGCTTCGCACTTTTGCCCCGCTAGTGGGGTAAAAGTGCGAATCGGCACTTGACGGTCTTGATTATTTTGCAAAACACTATTACCGCAGATGATTTATAGTTGAATAGTAAGACATTGAGTTACTGCTTCACTATAAAATATGTTATGCTGTTGTCCTTCTTTATATCTCACGAAAATTGATGACAACTTCAAACATCGCACTTATGTCCCGCCCTACTCTATATATAACAAAGCAATACAATATACATTTATTTTGAGATTTGTTCACGGAATCCAGAATCTGCAATACTGTAGCACATTTACGCATCTGGCACTTCTGGTGCCATCGACAGATAAGAAAGATGCGAGCAAAAGAAAAGCAAGTTGTGCAAGAAAACATTATTGAGTCGTGAGGGGCGCACTCATGCTTAACTACAGCGCTTGTAATTAACGCTTAACAATTTTTCTTTCTTTCTGGTATTTATCAATATGCCGAGATGAGATAGATGTTTCCAATTTTAGATCTTGCGAGAATAAAAATAAACTAAAGCTAAATAAACTGACAAAACACTGCATATGCCACACACATTAAGAGAAGCAAAAATATGAAATCGTACTGCAGTAGTTACACCAAATGTATATTATTATTGTAGGCGCCCTTGTAATTTAAGAGGTATATACTCAGCTTATGAATGAACACGGCATTCAGAAAAACTAATATATCCCCAAAACTCATATTTTGCGATGTGAGTCTTCTCTATTCAGGGCTAAAGGGCACCGATATTGACATGTAACACATTTTCCACTACTACTCCAGCAGGACAAAAATACGATCTCAAAATTTAATTCAGAACGCCTAAATTGGGCTCAAGCACAAATACAACAAAAGCGACTCATTACGCGAGGTCAGGGAATACAACACAGAACACTTCATTCTCTGGATGCTAGCATTCTATCACACCCTTTACTTTTTTTTGTTTTTACTGTTTTATTCGTCAAGCATTTGTAGACTACATACAACAATATTATTACAATGTTTACTTATATACTATACATTATTCATATGGCTAAGTCGTAGTTTAATTTGGATTCTGGACATAGTGATGTCAATTCTTTCGCAATTTTGATTATAAAGGCGCATCATGTTATTGACTGGTCCATTTTTCGCATAATTGGTCTTATATGATTTTTCCAAAAATATTTTTATAGTTCTAAGGTTACGACTCGGCGCATAAAAGTTTAATTGAGCAAGCAAATCTGCGGACTGGATGCGTTGAGAAATAATGTCATTGATAAAGTAAAGCATTGCTTGTTCGCGACGTTCTTTAAGTGTTTGTATATGAATGAGCATGCAGCGCGCTTCATAAGATGGTAATGGAAATACTGTCCAGTTAAGTTTTCGAAGCGCGTATAGTATTTTTATTTATTTATTTGACTGTTGTTAGGCTCTGCCCATTATCGATATTAAAAAAATGTTACATAGTTATTACCTACTAATTACAAATAATTTACATAAAATATTCTCAGATTATCTCTAATTTGGTCTTGGTCAATTCAACATCTCTAATCTTCTTGGTCAATTCAACATTTATAATGTCACGATGATTGTTAAATGTGACCATCATTCTATACATTGGCTCATTTCTGGCGTAATTTTGGACTCTATTTGTCAAACGAAAAGTCTTAAGTCTTAGTCTTACTTCTTAACGACGAACGTCCATCATTCACGGTCACTTGGCTTAATAAATATGGCGAATTATACCTGCCGGCGAGTATGTCCTTTAAGAACAGAGCATCTGTCGTACGCCTTCTGCTCTCCAAGCTTTCCGTTCCAACCAATAAGCATAACGATTTATAGTTAGACATCTCTCCGGTCCATCCTAAATTCCGCAGGGCATAGCGAATAAATTTCTTTTGGATTCGCTCAATTCGCTTTTTGTGCACTTCGTAGAATGGTTGCCATATTACACTTGCGTACTCAACACCACTTCGTACCAAGGCATTGTATAATGAGATGATAGTATGCGGATCCTTTAATTCTCCACTGAGTCGTTTGATAACGCCAAATAAAGAATTTGCTTTTGCAACAACCTTTTCAGTATGCCGGATGAAGTTAAGCTCGCTGTCCATTTCTACCCCCAGATCGCATACATGGTCTCTTCTTGGTATTATTTCACCGTCCATGGAATAATCAAATAGCAATTTATTTGTTTTTCGGGTATAGGACACCAGATTACACTTCTTCGTATTAACTTTTAGGCCGAACGTTTTGCAAAATCCGATGAAATGTTGTACACTATCCTGAAGAATTCGACAGTCCTTAACAGATTTCACCGGGAGAAAAACCTTCACATCGTCAGCATAAGTCTTCTGTTTAAGTCATATAAGTCATATTGTTTCTGAACAGATTCAATGCGTCCTTCGTGTAACGCAGTGTGTGGGTGCCATACAATATTGCAATATTCCAGAATAGGTCTTACATATGTAATGTATGAAAGTTTTATTGTGTACGGGTCTTTGAAATTATGACTGAAGCGTTTAATAAAGCCCAGCATTCTATTTGCTTTGTTAATAATGGTATTGTAATGTTCTGTAAATGTTAGTTTTGAGTCTAAGATTACTTCTAGATCCCTTACAATTTTACATTTTGGGACAATATTGTTTCCTAAGTATATGTCAATAGAGGGAGTTTGAATTTTCATGCTAAATGCTATTGAGTTACATTTTTTTACATTCAGCTTTAGTAAAGAAACACTTGGTGCAACAACAAGTGTTGAATACATTGACTTCATTCTGAAATACTGCGATGTCATGGGCATTTTTTATTTCCATATATATTTTCATGTCGTCTGCATATACAAGTACTTTTGAGTGGTTAAGTATAAAGGAAATGTCATTTACGTGCAAAATGAAAAGAAGTGGCCCTAAGTGGGAACCTTGGGGAACCCCAGAGGTGACTTGAATAGGGTCCGAGAGGGCATTTGAAAGCGAACAATTTGTTTACGTTCCGTTAAATATGATTGAAGCCATTTCAAGAGCATCGGTTCTATTCCAATTTTTCTTAATTTGAAGATTAATAATGGTATGTCTATTCTGTCAAATGCCTTACTAAAGTCCGTGTAAATAGCTTCTACGTGGTTGCCGCTGCCCATTGCATTAAGAGTAAAAGTTACAAATTCCAGAAAATTTGAGGCAGTAGAGCGGCCTTTAAAAAAGCCGTGTTGCTGACTTGTAATTTTGTGTTTTACTTATTGAAATTTTTTTTCATTTATAATTGATTCAAATAATTTAGGAATGCAAGAGATAATGGCAATTCCACGGTAGTTTCGGATGTCTGATTTTGTTCCTGATTTGAAGATAGGGACTAAATACGAAGATTTCCATATTTCCGGGAATTTTCCATTTTTCAGAGACATGTTAAATAGGCGTTGTAATGGTGTAGCAAGTTCTTCGGCCAGGTTTTTGAGAAATATGGTTGCTATTCCGTCAGGCCCCGGCCCTTTTGACGCATTCAAGCCTTTGAGTGCTTCAAATACGTCAATTTCTGATAGTTGAGAGACAGATATGTCGTTAGAAAATTCGGGGATAAATGAGAAATATTCCTGGTCGCGGTCTTCTTCGGTAAATGTTGTGTATACTTCTTGAAAGAAATTTGCGAAAACGTTGCAATAAGCCCGTCAAGTTTCATTGGGGATGGGAAATTACTGCTTTTCAATTTAGTATTTACATAGTTAAAGAAATTTTTTGGGCATGATTTGACTTCATTTTCGACTTTACTATTATATTCTTCATACGCGATTTTAGTGGCCGAGTTGAGTTCTTCGCAAATATTGAGATAATTATTCAAGTTCATGTTATTGTTTTCATTTTTGAATTTTTTGTGTGCTTTTTGTTTTCTATTTTTAAGATTTTTTAGATGTGGGTTGAACCACACAGGCCATTTACTAGGTTGACTTCGTCTTCTTGTTTTCATTGGTACAGTTTCGTGCAAAAGGCACTTCAAGAAAAGAATGAATTTTTCTGCTTCATAGTCGACATTTCCTTCAGTACAAAACACATGTTGCCATTCTGTTGTACTAGTCTACGCTTAATTTCTATAAAATTTGCTTTGTTATATTCCGGCACTTCTTCATATTCCAAGTCAGTAGGGTAAGAGCTATTGTATGTGAAAATTGAGTATTCCATTGCTGTGTGAAATGCTTCATTCTTCCATAAGGGAGATAGTGAAGCATTAACAGCAAAGTCGTCTGTGCAGTTTGTAAAAAGTAAGTCCAAATAAACATTTTGACTATTTTTGACTGAATTTATTTGATGCAGGCCAAATTGTGAAATTTTGTTAAAAATGTAATGCAATGTTTCATTTTCGCCTACTACTGGAAGCAAAATGGATTCATTGTCAATGTCTACAATGAAGCCCACATTGCGCTGATTGAAGTCGCCATAAATATGTAGTTTTACTTCGGGTTCCATTTTTGAAATAATGTTTTCTACTGCTTCGAAAAATAGTTCATAAGACTGTTTATTAGCAGCATGTTCGGGAGGAAAGTACACGGCTGAAAAAAATGTGTACTTCGCCGTATATGGTTGCTTTGGCCCATATATTTTCAAATTCGATGTACTTTCTAGTAATTATTTCTTCCGAAGTAAAGTCAGAGTTTATAGTTATGAGGACACCTCCTCCAGATTTTTTCTGACTTAGAGACAAATTACGGTCGTGCCGGAATACGTTAAATAGATTTCCAAACATTTCTTCGCTTTTGACGCTTTCGTCCCAACTTTCGGTTCCAAGAATGACTTTGAAAGAAGATGATATTACATTTTGATGAATTTCCTTCATTTTGGCTGGACTTTTCATGCGGTTGAAATTCTGGCAATACACAAGAATTTCAACTGCATTCTGTTTTAGTGCAGAAGAAGTTTTTGGAAAATAACTACTACTTTCATTTACGTTTATTAGCTCCAAAGAGCGCGTCGATAAAATTTCTTCTTCATTAGACTGGGCGTCGTCGTTTGGTGATTTAAATTCTTCCGTGTTGTGCGTCAATTGTAGAGTAATTGTAAATTCGCGTTGTAAGATTTACGTGACGGTACAACGCTTGTCGAAAATTTATTGTTAGTTTCGCGCAATTGCTGAAGGCGGTGAGTTCGTTCGCTCACTAAAAATTGTCTGTACGACTGCAAGTCAGCTTCTGCTTCCGGCGGTAAAAGTCCATATTACTGGTAGACTTCTATAAAGATGCGCTTTTGATGTTCGGGAGACGTCGGGAGTCCTTCGGATGCCAAAAGCATTCGAATGCTGGTTGATGTTAATCCTTCTATACAGACTGACGGCTGCTGGTCTTTCATATATGCCAAGTACAGGCGGATGATTTTCATTATTTTTGGGTCGCGCAGTCTAGCTTTTAGAAAGCGCCCGTCGCCGTTTGTTGACTGCTGAGTGAGCCGGACTATAGGTGGACGCATTGGGTCGCATTCAACTAGACTGTCTTGGGGAGGCGCTGGAGCTGGGTGTGAGGTATTGTTATTGCTGGCGTTGTTATTTTCGTTTTCGTTCAGGGTGGTGTTAGTCTGGTTTTCGGTCCTATATGGATTAATTGTTTCGCCTTTTTGAAAATTTATAAATTTGGATGTTATGTCCGTTGTTGGTGGTCCAGAAAATTGAAGTTTTGCAGCTGCCAGCAGGTCCTTGTCCAGAGGTAATGCATAATTTTTTGGAAGCATTGGCTGATTACTTTCGACAGTTCTATGGATATTGTTGTTGGTGTTGTCATAGTCGTTGCTGCTGTAGATATTATTACTGACATTCGGTGTTCGCTATTGTTCTGAGTGTAGTCGTTATTATTGTGATGATTGTGACGTGTGTTATTATTGATGTTGTCCGAATTTTTGCGCTGTCGTCTACGTTGTTGTCTGCGTCTTCGCGCTGCAATTTCTGCCTGTTTTTCTTGAAAGCGGCGGGTTCGTTGCCTGGAGTCAAAAGAACTCCAATCAACTTTCCAGATTTTTTTGCTGCCTACTATACGCCAGCCGGAATTTTGTGGAGGGTCATTTTTCGTGTCATTTACAGGTGCGGACGGATGCAGTGAGCGTTCCATCTCTTCAGAAAGACTTAGGTGATTGACGGACGCTGGTGTTGCCTGCATTTTGTAGGTTTCAGCAACGAGTACTTTTAGTTCGTCTAGTACTTCTTGTGCTGCAATACTACAATTGAGCTTGCTAATTGACGAGGCTTCAATTGATGATTCAATTGCGTCAATTTTTAATTCAAGTTTAGCAAAAGCGTTTCCAAAAGTTTATTTGTGTGTCTTTGGATTTCTGCTACAATTGTGTCATTCACGTTTTCTGATATTTTTTCTTCAATACGATGGAATGATTCTGCCATTTTCGCGTTAAGCGGCTTAAAAAATTCGCTGTTAGCATTTCGTACGACGACCGAGAGGTGGTCGCTTACGTTTGCTGACAAAGAATGTTCTGATATACTGGCTAATGTGGTGGCTATTTGCTTATTTCCCACATGCCAATGTTGTTCAATGACAGCCATTCGTTTTTCGATTTGTTCCACTGCGTCCTGCATATGCGTGATATTCTGCAATTGTGTGATGATTCGATGTTGGCTTTCTGTCTGCTTGCTGGTTATTTGCTTCAGCGAGTATTTTTCGGTGAAGTCTGGTGTGCATTCTGTACATAGTGGCAGGACCAAATTTCGTAAATCGTCCTCCCACTCACGTTTAGCACCAATACAAGCAGCATGAAAACTGCGTCCGCATGTTCCATGACACTTCCAAAGATGACGTAGACTTGTCATTCCACATTCAGGAGCGTTGCACTTCATTACGGCTGGAGTTCACTGCGCGGCGGACAAGATGAATTATTTACGCACGGTTACACGACGGTCAAAAATTGTTTATAAATAGGTACTAGTTACTCGCGGTTGCACGACGGTCAAAATTGTTTATAAATATTCGCGAGGCTGTCGCAAGTCGGAAAAAAAATTATTGTACTTATGTTACTGCGCAGTAAAAATGCGCGTCCGAACTCTTCGACGGTCAGCGGACGTTAGTGCTTTCACATTAACGCACTAACATAAAAACACAAGCGAAAAAATGAGGTCATCTGCCATATTACACGGGGTCAGCAATTAGAGATTTGGATTATTCCCAATTTGGGTATCACTCCGGCTATCTATGGATCGTTTTCATGTTTCACACACGCGGCATATTACGTATAAACAACTACAAACTTTATTTCAACTATAATTACGAAAGACACCCGATATTTACGAAAAATAAACGGACCGCCTGAGTACGCGTCAACTATGGCGTTGCACAGGGTTGCCAATCATGCCGCGTTTCCATCACATTGTTCAAAAATATTTTAGAGAATGTTTTAGTCTCTATTCCTCCCCAATTTCGCTAATAGGTTTACTCGAAAATCTGGCAAACACGAATAAATGTCTGGCCTAAATCTGGTGATCAATTTGACCGATAGGGTGGACTTTTTCAGGAAACGTCTTGCCTGTTTTGTTCAACGCAGATACAAAATGTTGTCTGAAATTAGGAGTGATGACAGGACGCAGAAACAGAAATCTGGCAAAAATCTTAGACATTACCAAATATCTGGAAGATTTTGAGCTTTGTCGAGCATGCAATGAAAAATCTGGTAAAATCTAGATTTATCAGCAATGCAAAATCTTGGGTATAAACGTCCTTCAGAACTTGACCCTTCTTTATCGATAGACTTCGCAACCGTTTATTAGAGTATAGGAAAATCACGGGGCTAGTGCAAAGATCCTATTAATTCTGTAGCGGCACCGCCCAGTCGAGACTTGAACATACGACGATTGGCTTGTTAGGCCAGCGTCGTACCCTGGAGCTAACTGGCCAGGCAGGCTTAATGGCAACTTTGATGCTAGCAATGCTTCGGACGTTGTTCAGTATAGACGTGTTTTTGGTTACTTGTACCCCGTCGCGTTTTTGTTTTGTTTTATTTGTCGTTTACGCAGTTTTCGTTGTACGCGCACGGTTTATAAATTAATCACTTGTTATACAGTATGAATTGCGATGTTTGCGCTTTAGACACTTCGGTCGGTAATGTGATGTGGACATGCGTAGGATGCTCGTGCACTTTCCACCCCGCCTGCGTGGGAGTTCCAGTTCAGCGAGACTCCCTACGGAAAAAGACAGGAAAATCGACGTAATGTCATATGTATTACCGTGCTGTAGTTCGTGTCAGAACCTGATTTCGTTAAATGTTGAAATTAGATCGCTAGAGAAACAGCAGGCGGTACTAGCTGCAAATATAAATAAACACACGGACTTAGTTTTCTACTGAGCCCAGGGGCACATGCGGCCCTAATGAAGTGGGAACCGATATATGAGCGAATAATTGTTGCCAGATTCAGAACACGGGTTAGGAACCTTACGGCAATCCAGTGCTATGCGCCAACAGATGCTGCCGACCTGCAGGAGAAAGAGAGTTTTTACAGCCAGCTGAACAGCGTGGTTGAGAAAATTCCGAAGGGGGACATCAAAATTCACATGGGCGACTTCAACGCGAAGATTGGTTCAAACAACGCAGACCTTGAACGCGCAGAATTCTGTGGTAATAACGACATGGTCATTGGTAGATCGCTCTTCCCCCATAGACCAGTACATAAAGTCACGCGGGTTTCCCGCGACGGCCGAACAGAAAACCAAATCGACCACATCTGCATCAGCCGGAAATGGAGAAGGAGCCTTCTTGATGTACGCAACAAACGCAGCGCTAATATTGCATCCGACCATCATTTTGTTATCGCTGAGATACGTCTGCGCGTCGCACGTGTCCAATGACGGGAGGAAAACTTGGATGCCGCTACGACGTCCGCCGATTAGAGAATTCTGAGGCGAAAAGGGCCTTTGTCGAACAGCTTGAATCTCGAGCCTCGGAGTTGCCACCTGGTGGAACCGTCGAAGAGCAATGGACCGGCATCAAGAACGCCTTCATCACGACCAGTGATGAAACCCTCGGCAAAGTGCGCAGCAGGCGGAGGGAGAGGATTTCGGATGAAACTTGGAGGAAGATCGACGAGCGGAGAGGGGCGAAAGCCGGCATTGAGCGAGCGCGGACCAGATCAGCTCAGACAGCTGCCCGTCAACGATACGCCGAACTGGAGAGGGCTGTTAAACGTGCTTGTAGGCGGGACAAGAGAGCCTGGACTAACTCCCTAGCCGAACAAGGAGAAACCGCCGCCGCCAATGGTGATATCCGTTTGTTGTACGATATTTCTCGCCGCCTTAGTGGTGCCAGGATGAATACAAAGATGCCGCTAAAGGACAGAGCTGGTCAGTTATTGACTGACCGTACAGAACAGCTTAAGCGATGGACTGAACATTTTGAACAACTCTTCCGAGTTTCAAATGTCAGAGACCTACAAAACCAGCAGCGTATGACGCCTACAGTTCATCGAATAAATCGCGTGAACTCGGAGGCGCCATCGCTGGATGAAATTGTAGCAGCCATCAAAAGTATGAAATCCAAAAGAGCGCCAGGAATAGATCGTATTTCATCTGAAGACTGGGATGACTCGGGCTACGGGGTGCCGGGTTGCGGGTGTGCGTGCGCGTGCGGTCCCTTCGCCGGGGCCGCATGCGCTCGCCGGTGCTTCTGCCTCAACGCACCCCGAGGCGTCCGCTCGCCGGGTTCATACGTTCCCCGGCTTGGGCTGCAGTCATCGATAAACAGTCGCTCGAAATGCTCAAAGCTGACCTATCTTTGTCAGCCCAGATGATGCATCAGCTTTTCAGCAATATTTGGAAAACCGTAACTTTTCCGGTGGACTGGATGCAGGGCATGTTGGTCAAAGTCCCTAAGAAAGGAGACCTAACTGAATGCGGTAACTGGCGTGGCATCACGTTGCTCTGTATTACTCTCAAAGTACTCTGTAAGGTAATCCTCAACCGGATCCAGGAGAAGATCGACGCTACTCTACGGCGGCAGCAAGCTGGATTCCGTGCTGGCCGATCATGTGTAGACCATATCACAACGCTCCGCATTATATTGGAGCAGATCAACGAATTCCAGCACTCTCTTCTGCTGGTGTTCGTTGACTTCGAAAGGCGTTCGACCGACTCCATCACGAAAACATCTGGGGCGCACTTAGGCGTAGAGGAGTTCCAGATAAGCTAGTCCATCTCATCGAGGCTCAGTACGAGGCGTTCTCGTGCAAGGTTTTGCATGACGGCGTCTTGTCCGACCCCATAAGGGTTACTGCTGGCGTGAGACAGGGCTGCATTTAATCACCGCTTCTGTTTCTCATCGTTATGGATGAGATATTAGTTGGAACAATTGACAGTAGACCAAATCGAGGATTGCCTTGGAATTCTCTAACGATGAAGCAGCTAAATGACCTCGACCTAGCCGACGACATTGTCTTGCTCGCACAACGCCGAAACGATATGCAGAGGAAGTTAGACGACCTGTCCGAGAGCTCCCAGGCAGCAGGTCTCACAGTCAACGTAGCGAAAACTAAGTCAATGGTAGTGAACACTGACAATTCCACCAACTTCACAGTAGCGGGCCAGCAAGTTGAGCTGGTAGACGCCTTTCAATATCTTGGTAGCCAAACAACGCCCGATGGTGGTACCAAGACTGATATAGCCACACGGATCAAGAAGGCCAGGGGGCCTTTGCAGGTCTGCGAAACATTTAGCGCTCAAACCAGATCACTCTACGTACGAAAACCCGAATCTAATTCGAACGTTAAATCCGTACTACTGTATGCCTGCGAAACGTGATACGTCTCAGCGGAGACTACGCAAATACTTCAGGTATTCATTAACCGGTGCCTGCGATACATCATTCGTGCCTGGTGGCCTGATAACTGGATATCCAATGAGGAACTCCATCGTCGGTGTCATCAACGGCCGATAGCCACAGAAGTTCGTGAACGTAGGTGGAAGTGGATCGGACACACCTTGAGGAAAGGAGCGAACGAGGTTTGCAGAGAAGCACTTGACTGGAATCCACAAGGACAGCGTATAAGAGGCAGACCCAGAGGCTCATGGCGACGGAGCTTAGCCAACGACATTCGGGCTGTGGACACAAGTAAGTAAGTAAGCCATTGAATACCGTGAAAACACCAGTCGTCACGCAGTTCCAGTGGCCGCGCACCCGGCAATATTTTCATTAATTACATAAAATTAAGATAAAATCTGATTTAATCCACCTAGTGGTGAAAGGAACCTTTGTTATACCGTCTTACTTGCAATTTAAGATAGAAATCGACACGTTTGGTTTACATGAAATTTTTGCAAATTGAATAAGTTTACAAAATTTGAAACAAATAGAAGCACTTATAAATTTTGATAGTTTCTTTTCTCATGAAATTGCTGAGTAAGTTGTTACTAATTAGAAAAGTGCAAGTAAAAGTAAGTTGTAAGATGAAATATTATTCTTTAACATATACATTGCATAGTAAAGGTCTAGTTAAAAGGTTTTTGAACTATGCATAATTTCCTGTAACGCCATTCTATTTGATGCACAACAATAAAGTTCTCTTGAATAAATTTCATCAATTTTTATGAACCTTCGGTTACGTTGTTGTATTTTGTACACCATATGTAGGTTTTTGAATGCCATATTGTTATATAGTTACAAATCGTATATTACGTATATACTAACGTATATTCTTCAATAAACTTGTTATGAGCAAAACGTCAGAATTATTCAATGCATTAATACTTTAAATTGTTAGGAAAATAGATTAGCATAAACCGACATCACAGAAACGAAGCAAGTAGCATGTGAGGTGTACCGCAATTGGCCCCAACTGGAATTTTCTTTCGTTTCTTCATATGGAAAAATGGTGTCTGTGTGCAGCAAAACTACCAGCAAATGTAAAATGTTTAAAATGTATCCGTCTGTTGGGTAAGATGAAGTGGACGTGATTCAAGCGAAGATAGTGAATCTGTATATTTCGTTGTGAATAAGCTGCTCAATCACCAAATTTTTTGTTGGAAGTGCGAAAGCCAGTAGCAATGCATCATTGATGTTAAAAGCTGGTACAATATTCATGCTCGAGCTCTAATTTCGCATCTAAAAGCTATACACTACGATAGCTTTCATTGTATGATAAACGGTGTAACGGTTTAATTGATCGTTATTGTTACTGATTGATGAGTCAACTGTGGCTACGGAGTAGAAAAACAGCCAAAATGTCAAAACACGATAACAACAAACGAACAAAACCTGATGATCCATCTAGCTCGCCGATAAACGATGTTACCAACAACGAATTAGCACGGATGATTGCGAAACAGAGTAAGACCATGGAAGACCGGATTCAACAATTGGGAAATACTCTCCATCAAGAGCTTATACACGGATTGGGCGAAATCAAGGAGGAAATGAGCAGAGTAAATGCTAAAATGGCTCAAGTCAATGTTAATGTAAAGGACAACACAGATGCTATCGATCGCTCGCGACTTTCAAACGACTTGCTGATTAGTGGTGTGCCATTCGTTTTACATGAAAATTTGCTGGAATATTTTCGAAGTCTGTGTTATGTAATGGGATACACAGAGTCTATGATACCAATAGTTGACATTCGTCGTCTTACCAATCAAGCATTGAAAGATGGTAGCAAAAGCTTGATACTTATCCAGTTTGCGATCACGATCCAGCGGAACGACTTTTTCAATCGATATTTGCGATCCCGTTCATTGACCTTGAGACACATCGGATTTCAGTCAGATAACAGATTGTACATTAACGAAAATCTGATTCTGAACGCGAGGAAAATAAAAGCTAAGGCAATCGAGTTGAAAAAGCAAGGAAAAGTGAGGAAAGTATTTACACGTGGAGGCGTTGTTTATGTACGAGCAATGAACGATGAACAAGATCGTCCAATCAAAAATGAAGAAGAGTTGCAGGAGTTTATCTAAAGAGTACCCTTTCTTTACAAGCTCATCGTGTCCTTCAACTCCCATCCTAACGTCCCATCTCAAAACCCCTCCTGAAAGTATATATATTAAAAACCTTTTCCTTCTCAAGTTTCTCTATTCCTACCAATCCTTTCCTTGTTTCCTTTTGAATCCTTTCCTAAAAGTCAATGCTGGTGCTGTTGCTAAGGAGTGACGAAGATAGTGGATAAGTAAGCTGCTGAGATGGAAGCTGAAAATGTATATGCTGTATATTGCTGCTGGAGTGCTGGATGTACTAATTGAATGGGATATAAAGATGCTGCTGATGCGGATGCCGAATACGTTGCTGCTGGTCCTGTTTATATTGATGCCATATATTCTAAACACTGTCGTTACTAAACATAAGAGGTGATGCCGTAATATTTGCTCATATATGGTGAAGTGTTATTCAATTCTTTTTGTATATAGATTCACGTATCTGTTGGATAGGGTAGACTACAAATGTGCATCGTGTTAAAATTATTTATTATGTTAGGTTCCATAATTAGATTAAAAATGCTCTTACACTGTCTTTTCTTATACTCTATTGGTTTTTACGTTGACTATGGCTAACACAAACACTGCAAACAATTCCTCTAACAACTTCAGCATACCTGGTATTGTTATGAAATCTGCACTTGTTGAAGGGAAGCTATCCGTCTGTTGCATGAATGCACAAAGTATATGTGCAAGGAAGTTCTCGAAACTCGCAGAGCTTCGAAATATAGCGTTTGTTTCTAAGGTTGATATCATGTGTGTATGTGAGTCATGGCTGAATGATCGAACATTCGATAATCTTCTGAGTATTGACGGATATAATGTTGTCAGAAATGATCGCAAAGGTCGTCTCGGTGGAGGGATTCTGTTTTATCTGAAGAAATATATTAATTACAAAATCATTCAAACGTCAAACGATGCAGCTTTTAATTCATGCACTGAATTCATAATACTTGAACTGAAAATAAATAGAAATAAAATGCTTATGGTTTTTTTCTACAACCCACCTGACTCTGACTGCTCTCAACTATTATACGATATTTTTTCTGATTTGAAATTTCAGTATGATAAAATGTTGTTAGTTGGTGATTTTAACACTAATTTGTTGAATACTAAGGACCAAAAAATTGCTTGAATGCATGCAAAGTTTATCTTTGTCTAGTATAGGAAGTTACCCCACGCATTTTCACCGGATGGGGTCTTCTCAAATAGACCTCTTTCTTACAAATGATCCTGATTCAATCTTGCGCTTTAATCAAATTAGTGTGCCGTTTATGTCTGATCATGATATGATTTTTGCATCAGTGGATCTGGATATTTCCCACACTGAGGAAGAAATATGCTACCGCGATTACAACCATATGAATATTTCGTTGTTGATTTCCATGTTCAACCAAATTGATTGGGAAGGATTTTATAGAACGGACAATCCGGATATTCTTGTAGATGTTTTCAACCTGCATAGCAAAAAGTTGCTTGAATCCTGTGTTCCTCTTAGAACAGTGCGGAAAAAGTCAAGGTCGAATGAATGGTTTAGTGCGGAAATATCTAGAGCTATAATTGATAGAGATCTTGCCTTTGACAAATGGAAATATTCAAAAGACGACTCAGATCGTAATAGATACAAGCGTTTTAGGAACACGGTTACAAGTATGATTAATGGTGCCAAGAAAAGATATTTCAACAATTTTTTTGCTCAAAATTCAACCTCCAAGCAACTCTGGAGAAAGCTCAAAGATCTGGGGATTAAGAGTAAGTCAGGTGATGTTGGTTGCAATTTCGATGCCAATACTATTAATTCTTTCTTTGTCGGAAACTTTTCACCCTCAGACCATTTGAATTCGAGGGAGTCAGCTACATCAGAGTCGTTTAATTTTACTGAAATTGAGTTCTATCATGTCGTAAATGCCATACATGACATTAAATCGAATGCAGAAGGCTTGGATGGAATTCCAATTAAATTTATTAAATCCATTTTGCCCCTGGTGCTAAAACCAATATTATACATATTCAACCAAATAGTTCGAACATCTATTTATCCTCGAGCATGGAAACAATCGAAGATTATTCCCATTAAAAAGAAAGCAAATATCAATACGTTAGAAAATTTGCGTCCTGTAAGCATATTGTGTTCTCTATCTAAAGCATTTGGGAAGATTATTAAAGTGCAAATCTGTAACTACGTACAGCGCAATAATCTGTTGTCACCGTATCAGTCTGGGTATCGACCAGGTCATAGTACCAAAACTGCCATGCTAAAAATTTGCGATGATGTGGGATATATCCTTGATTCTGGGGGTACTGTAATACTCATACTTTTAGATTTTTCTAAAGCCTTTGATACCATTTCGCACAGCCAAGTGTGACTCACCTGCAGCATAAACTAATTGGTTGTTCATTTAATAACTTTGTTAAATACAAGTCAGTAATGATATTACACGGAATTATACATAAGCAATTACCGTTGTATTCGTATTCTAAACTAATACCGATGAGAAGCAATAGGGGAAAGAAATACCAGCTACAACGATGCAGGACATCACATTACCAAAATTCATTGTTTATTAGAGGGATTGTTTTTTGGAATCAACTACCGGTAAAGCTTCAAACAATCAAATCAAGAATAGGGTTTAAGAAGGCGTGTCTAGAGCATTTTGATTAGTATTTAATTTTTATATTTTTGTTGTTTGTTATTAATTTTCCATTTGGTTTCTGTTACACAACACTTCATCTAGTCGAATCGTAAACATAAAAGACAATAGTCTTAAGTTTTTGTGAGCAAATAAACTAAACTAAACTAAACTAAACTGTTGGTAGTCGAGTAATTCGGGGTCAAGATCAGGGTATTTTTTATAATCAAAGTTCTACAGTTCCTAAACAAGGAAACATAGAGGTATACTATGTTCAGCAAAGTTGTGTATTTTTATTATTTATACAACTTTGTAATACACGAAAAAGTCATACAATTACAAAAAGAGCTAAAATAGAAAAACTGATTTTTCAAATTCATATACAATAAATAAGATCTCTTCGTTGAAGAGATAGAAGGTTACTGTCTTCAGCAAAATTTCTTGTGATAATATGCTCTAAAACTTTGCAGAACACATCAATGTGTTATATTGAAACTGAAGGAAAATAATTTTTTTATTTCACTTATAGGGGGATTAATCAAAATTCAAATTCTACCAGACGATAGCTTTCAATTTCAAGAAACTCTTCCAAAGTAACTGTGTTATAAAAGTTGGCGCGAGTGTACGAGGGTTAATATCTTTTGACCGGTAAAACTAATTCTTATGAAATTTTGCATATATATTCGTAGTGTGAAAACCTCTAGTTTGATAGTAAAATAATTGAAATTAGGTTATTTTTCTTGGCTAAAATTATTATAAATTATTGTTAATTTTGGTGTGGTGTATTGAATTACTCATAACTTTCAAATTAAACATCCAATCAAAAAACCATTCAATAGTGATCTATCCGGCTATATTACCTGCCAAATGAATAGCACTAATAGCACGTAAATCGGTTTGGCCATCTCTGAGAAACAGGCGATCATTTGAACCTTGTCAAAACTGGTTTTTAAGCATAACTTTTAAACCACTTGTTTGTTTTCAATAAAAATTGGCGTGAAGTTTAGCAATAGTAAGAGCTTTTATTTGGTACTAAGATCGATGAAATCGGTTATGTGGTTCCGGAGAAAATCTAGTCACGTAATTTTCACATTTTTGCTTATAACTTTTAAACTAAAAGTCAGACCACGAAACCATTTAATAGTGATATATTAGGTAAAAATACCTTTCAAATAAAAGTTATAGCAGACGAATCGGTTCAGCCATCTCCGAGAAATAGGCGATTGAAAATTGAAGCGCACACACATACACACATACACACATACACACATACACACACACAGACATTGCTCATTCGTCGAACCTGATCGATTGGTATATGTGACACGGCCCTCCGGGCCTCAGATCGACTTCGTGTTTTTCGACCAATTCCTAAACCTTTGTTATATTGTATAACAAAGGTAAAACATATAATTACATGCATACAGTTCTGTTGTTACACTTTTTCTGTTTATGTTAAAGCATAATAGACAACCAGGCGACGCTTGAAGAAGAAAAGAAAAAATAAATTCAAGCGGGTAATACTACAAGACGCCATCTTTGCAAATTTGTTAGTTGACAAACTAAAAAAGTGCATTCTTGAATTTAAGAGTTTCTTGGAACGCGTAACAAAAATATTCCACAAAAACGGAAACAAGAAGTGAATTAAACATTTCTAAACTAAACAGTTTTGTTTGGCAACCCTGAACGTTAACAGTCGTGATTAATATCAGCTCTGAATATTTTACGAAATAATCGCGAAAATCAAATTAAAAGTCGCGAGTGAAGTAAATTTAGAGGGAATGAGTGTATCCGATCGCGTAAATTGTGTTAGCGGGTGGGAAATGCCATAAAATTCGTGAATCTTGGTTGTTAAAACCATATGTGATATGTGATATGCGATATGAAGTAACAATAGAGCAAACAATGGGACTGGCGGAAGTATTTTTACCCGCTGTTTCTAAAGCCCAGTTTGCCGGAGAGGGGGATAAATTGTGTAGTGATAAAGCTGTTAACTATTATAAGTAACATAGATATCATAAACAGTTAGAAGTAATCAAAATTATTTGTGTAATAAGCGAATAACAAAATTAAATATTCTCGGATACTCAGTGAAAAGGCCTTATGATTTATATTGCCATCCCTTTCGTGGCATTATGTGCAATACGAAATCGGAATGGCAGAAGTGATGTGAAAGTTATAAAAATGGCAAAAAAGCAGGAAACGAAGTTGCCGACCATTATTATCAACGGTCCTAAGTACTGCTAATGTGCCTAAATAACAACAGAAAACGAAGCCTTATAGTGATTAAAAATTAATCTAGCAGTTGCGAAAGGGAAATAAGTATATGTTCTGGAGTTTAAGTTTTTTTTATTTTATATAACATGTTATTAATATAAGTGAGAATTCCGATAAACTGGCAACCACCACAAGGCAAAAGGCCTTTAAATAACTAGTGCTATCTCATTGCGTGTATATGGTCATCATGCGATGTTTTCTGTAACACTATCAAAAGAATGATCAGCAGGCAAGATAGTTGGTAAATCATGATTGTCTACTGCTTTACGCGATGCTTGCATACATATTCATCTCCTTAATTGCTAGAGATGGAATACAAATGCGTGAAAAAAAGCTTGTGAGGATTCTACTCGGTGCTTTCGTGGTGATAAATAACGTGATCAACAATCACCGCTTTCAATGTGTAGGTCGGCATAAGCACGTATGTACCAACAAATGAGCAATACGGATGCATTGCTTACCACAGGGAACAACGGATTTTGTTGTCAGTTGAATCTACCGCTGTTAGTGCATCTACGGGAAAGCTATATGCTTTATGGATGCATTAGTATACAGTACGGTGTAGAGCAGATTTTGTTGCTATGGTGGTCTATTGCTAGTGCAACCATTCAAATCATTCAAAAACAACATAAAACAATTTCAATTATAATCTAAGCATTGTTTACGCGTAAAAAAAAAGATTATCTATATATATTTATTTATTTATTTATCAATTCATATATTTAAATTTTTCCCTATATTTTTGTTTTAGTATATTATTTATTTATTTTTCTTTATTCGTCCATTTACTAATATTTTTTGTTTGTTTGTTTTATCGTGTTTTCAAAAAGTTTCTACGATGGAAAATATTAAATCGCGAATTCGATTTTAAATTTGGGAGTGCTCCAATTAGGAAAATAATCCAAAAAAAAAATAAAATTGAAAAGATGGAAATTGACCATAACTCAGAGACTATCCATGTTGAAAAGACCCGCAAAACTGGTGACGACAAAATGGTTAGAAGTAACCAAAATGTCCCAGGACCGAGCGGTGTCCGTAACATGATAAGGACTCCAAAAAACACTTGTGAGGCCAACAGTGATAAAAGGACCCGTGAAAGAACTGGAGACGATATAGTGGATGGCAACACCACTACCAAAAATGTCCCAGGAGCAAACGGCGGCCAAAATACTGGACGGACTCTAGTTACACATGATTATAGAACAATCTATATCGAAGCAGGCTATAATGGCTGCAGAGTATTTATTGGGGAACGAACTGAAGAACCCAAAAAATTACCAAATCAGCACATTCCATAGTCACAACAATATCAAATTCATCCAGATAAATCTCCATCATGCAAAGGGTGCAAGTGCTGTACTTTGCAGGAGATTTATCCAAAGTAAACTGGATATCGCTTTTATCCAGGAGCCGTGGACTAATAAAGCAAAAATATTAGGAATAGATACTAAAAACTGTAAGTTAATATATGATGAAACACAGCAATCTCCTAGATCGGCTATTCTATTAAATGGTAATATTAAATTATTACCCATCACAGAATTTATAAATCGCGATATAGTAGCAGCAGTAGTAGAAATACCTACCGCACGTGGAAAAACAGAAATTTATGTAGCATCTGCATATTTTCCTGGAGACATTGATGATGTGCCGCCCCCGGAAGTTTCAGCATTCGTGTCATTTTGTAGGTCTAAGAACAAAGCCTTCATTATAGGATGCGATGCGAATGCGCACCATACAATATGGAACAGTAACGATATTAACAAAAGAGGTGACTGTCTGCTAGAATATTTAAATGATAATAATATAAACATTTGCAATAACGGTACTGATTACACTTTCACGAACTCTATAAGACAGGAAGTTCTAGATTTAACACTATGTAGTAACACACTCTCGGAAAAAATTCATAATTGGCACGTTTCTGCCGAAATATCACTATCTGATCATAAACATATCCTTTTTGAATATAAAGTTAATGACATTGTCAAAGAAACTTTCAGAGATCCCAGGAAAACAAACTGGGAGCTTTATTATTCAAAACTAATAGAGGGGGGTACCTTCCCAGAAAAGAGTATTAGCACACACAGAGAGCTAGAAAACACATCTCTTCAAATAACAAATAAAATAATCGAAGCATATAACAACAGTTGTCCAGTCAAAGTACGATCTACGAACAGGGACGTTCCATGGTGGAACACAAGGTTAGAAAGCTTAAGGAAACAGGCGCGTAAAATGTTTAATCGTGCGAAACGCACCTTACAGTGGGAAGACTACAGAAAAGCACTAACTCTGTATAATAAAGAAATAAGTAAATCCAAAAGAAAAAGCTGGAGGCATATATGTGAAAGTATCGAAAATACTCCAGCAGTTGCCAGATTACAAAAAGCACTGTCAACAGACCATTCCAATGGTCTGGGTACTCTTAAAAAAGATGACGGAAGTTTTACTTCCAATGCTACAGAAACCTTAAGTTTGATGATGCAGGTACACTTTCCAGGATCCTTGCCAATCTTGACTGGAGAAGCGACTTCTTTGGATTTAAATACTGGATCAGAAATGACCAGGTTAAAAGAATCCGAAGGACAAAATGAAATTGCAAGAACAACTGGGCAAGATACGACCAGGAAAGAAATGCAAGATCTAGCAAGTCGTATTTTCACTCAAGCAAAAGTTGAATGGGCCATCGATTCGTTTGAGCCGTATAAAACTCCAGGAACTGACGAAGTTCGTCCAGTAATGATTCAAAAAAGTAAAGGTAGTTTAACACCCTGTCTAACTGAAATGTTTAGAGCCAGTTTGAGGCTAAATTATATTCCCACAAGCTGGCGGCAAGTTCGAGTTGTCTTTATTCCTAAAGCAAATAAAAAAGACAAAAAAAGTCCAAAATCTTTTAGGCCAATAAGTCTTTCGTCAATCATGTTAAAATTGATAGAAAGACTAATTGACGACTATATTAAATCAAAGTACCTAGAAGCGATCCCTTTAAATAGAAATCAATTTGCATACCAACATGGAAAATCAACAATAACAGCACTTCACTCACTAGTAACAAAAATCGAGAAAACATTCGAAGCCAAAGAAATTCTACTAGCTGCCTTTTTGGATATTGAAGGAGCATTTGATAATGCATCTCATAACTCAATCAAGAATGCTATGATAAGACGAAATTTCGACAAAACTATTGTAAATTGGATTTTTGAAATGTTACAAAAAAGAGAGATAACTTGTAGTCATGGAATGACAGCAATCACGGTAAAAATCTGTAACAGGCTGTCCACAAGGAGGAGTTCTCTCTCCTCTGCTATGGTCACTTGTCGTTGATGAATTATTATCACACCTTGAAACGGAAGGATTCGAAATTGTTGGTTTCGCTGATGACATTGTAATTATAACCCGTGGGAAATATGAACAGGTCATCACCGAAAGACTACAATATGCTCTAAATTTAACAACATCGTGGTGCACAGATGAGGGGCTTTCTATTAACCCTTACAAAACCACTGTCGTTTCATTTACGCGAAGAAGAAAAATTAAAATACCGGATTTGTATTTGGAGGGCACCAAATTAGTCCTGTCTCAAACCGTAAAATACTTAGGAGTAATTCTTGATAGTAAGCTAAATTGGAATTTACATTTGGATCAGATCATTAGTAAGGCTACAAATGCCTTATGGATAAGCAGGAAAACTTTTGGAAACAAATGGGGACTGAAACCTAAAATGATTTATTGGATTTATACAGTCATAGTAAGACCCAAAATAATATACGCGGCCCTGGTGTGGTGGCCAAAAACGAAGATTAAACAGGCACAGAAAAAACTGGAAAAGTTACAGCGGCTTGCTACCATCTCCGTTACAGGAGCAGCTTACAGTACACCTTCTAAAGCCCTAGATGCTATTCTATGCCTACTTCCACTTCATTTATTCGTGCAATTAGAAGCTGAGAAAAATGCACTAAGGCTAAAAAGAACAAACAAGTTCCTTGATAGTGACCTTAGGAGACATCTCAGTATTCTAAAGGACATCAAAATAAATCCAATAGTAACTCATGAAGACTGGATGGATAGGCAATATAACTTTGAACGACTATTCAATGTTATTGAAACAAGTCGCATGGAATGGGAATCAGGGGGGCCTAATATTCAACCAGGATCGATTATTTTCTATACTAATGGTTCTAAATTTAACAACAGAGTTGGTGCCGGAGTAACGGGTCCCGGAATCAATATATCATTATCTATGGGCCAATGGCCGACTGTATTTTAAGCAGAAATACAGGCAGTAATTGAATGTGCTACAATTTGTCTACGAAGAAATTATAGACATGCAAATATATGTATATTTCCTGATAGCCAGGCTGCTTTAAAAGCACTGAAGTCAGTTTCGTGTTCATCCAAACTGGTTTGGGAATGCATTCAATTACTACAACAGGTGGCTAAAAAACCCGATTTAATCCACCTAGTGGTGAAAGGAACCTTTGTTATACCAGCTTATATGTCATTTGAAATGCGCATTTCCAGGTCAAATATTATTTTTTATTTGTATTTGAATTTGTAATTTTTATAAAACTGACAGAGTCAAATTCTATACACATCACTTTGAACTAAAGTCTTAAATAAGCTGTGTCCAGGCCCAGCCATTCTCAAGTTATTCAGATGTGAAATCTAAAAATTATCTATTAAAGTTAACACATGCAAAGTATCCGATAACCGTGTAATCGACCTTCACGAATTCGAACCAAATTTTGTCAGATTGTTCATTATAGGTCAGAAAGCAAACATCTTAAATTTGGTGCCGATTGATACCCCCCACGATTAGTGGCAGTACCTCCTTTTTAAAAGAAAAGACCCGTTTTATCAAACCTTTTTATTTTTTACTTACAGATAAACGTGGAAATCTCGACCAACATGTCAAAAGGTTCAATGTGTAAATGAGAGATTCTCTATGCGTCTCCTCTCTTATGCTTATTACGGAGACATAAATGCATTTCAACCCAATTTTTCTAAAGGATTTTAGCTTTCCAATAACACCGGCAACCGTTCCATGCAAAATAGATGCATTCAAGTGCATTTATGCCGCCGTAATAAGCGTAAGAGAGGAGGGGCAAAAAGAATCTCATTTGCACATTGGACCTTTCGAAATATTGCCCGTCAAATATTAGGATTAGAAAGAAACTATATTCACATTCAAATTCCAATTCCAATCGAAAATAGTCGAGAAAAAAATGTCTTTTTAAGCGTTTTGAGCTGGAAATGATCATACAGATATCGACACGTCTTCGGAACTTAATTCAATTGTTTGTTAATGCTGTGCTAGTTATCATCCATATGCATCCTAGCGATAAACAATCTTCAGTGTGTATTTTAACCTACTAAATAACTTTATAGAACATATGAAAGCAATGAAAACAGCGTGTACAGAATTTTTGAGCAGAACTGATTTTAAAGTGGCTGTTTGTCTCGGGGTACAATGCTAGCCTAACAAGCCAATCGTCGTATGTTCGAATCTCGACTGATCGGTGCCGTTACAGAGTTAATAGGATCTTTGCCCTAGCCCGTAATTTTCCTGTACTCTAATAACCGGCCCGGCTGCGAAGTCTGTCGATAAAGAAGGGTTAAGTTCTGAAGGACGTTTACACCCATGACTTTGCTTTGCTTGAATTTAAACGCAACCAGTAAGAGATAGATAGTTACTATTTGCAACAAAGTTGCTTATTTTAGTGTGTTCTACAATTTTTGTGAAGACGCTATTTTTTGGACGCGTTTCAAAAATAAAAATTTGTGTCACCCTTCTAAGCGGATTCACGGTCACCCTAAAAGTGTCAGGAAATGTGCTATATTTTATTAATTAACTGCTGCAAACAAACACCCGTTGATAAATTACACATTTTTACTATATTATTCTGTTTTTGAGGTTTAGTTCCATTAAAGGTTTGGTCATTAAGGTTTTCTTGAATAAATTTCATCAATCATTTTTAAATATCTTTTGACCAGTAGAACCAATCCTTATGAAATTTGGTAAATACATTTACAGTGTTAAGACCTCTCGTTTAATACTAAAACAATTGAAACTAGATAAATTATCTTGGTTAAAAGCGCTATAAAGTATTGTAAGTTTTAACGTGTAACTTCAATTGCTCATAACTTTCAAACTAAAAGTCCAATCAAAAAACCATTCAATAGTGATCTATCCAGATATATTATCTTTCAAATGAGACTAATAGCGCATAAATCGGCTTGGCCATCTCTGAGAAACAGACGATAATTATTACGTTGTCAAAACACGTTTTTAAGCATAACTTTTAAACTACTTGTTTGTATTCAATAAAACTTTCTGAAAATTTTTATAATTCAGCAAGAGCTTTCATTTGGTACTAAGATCATTGAAATCGGTTGAGTGGTTCCGGAGAAAATCGTGTCACGTAGTTTTCACATTTTTGCTTATAACTTTTAAACGAAACATCGGACCACGAAGCAATTCAATAGTGATATACTAGGCAATAATACCTTTCAAATGAGACTAATAACGCATAAATCGGTTCAGCCATATCCGAGAAACAGGCGATAGAAAATGAGCTGCACACACACACATACACACACACACACACACACATACACACACACATACACACACACAGACATTGCTCAGTTCGTCGAGCTCTATCGATTGGTATATGTGATTCGGCCCTCCGGGCCTCGGATCAGTTTCGTGTTTTTCGACCAATTTCTAAACCTTTGTTATATACTATAACAAAGGTAAAAAGCACTGTAAGTCTTTTTTGGGTACCTGGGCACTGTGGAATTGAAGGCAATGAAAAAGCGGATCGGTTGGCAAAAGCTGGATCGATAAAAACTTTCATTGGACCAGAACCATTCTGTGGGACCTCAACATGTACCCTCAGAATGCAATCAAGTAACTGGGAAAAATCAATGATAGATAATATATGGAATAACAATTTAATAGCTCGCCAATCAAAGCGATTTATATCACCTGACAAAGCAGTAACTCAGAGACTTCTTAGTCTATCCAAAAAAGACTTACGTACTTTCTGTGGCCTAATAACGGGCCACTGCTCTAGTAAGTATCATTTGAAACAGCTAGGCAAACTGGAAGATGACTCTTGTCGCTTTTGTAACCTAGATAGCGAGAATGCGGAACATCTGCTTTGTAACTGCGTGGCACTTTATCATAGGAGGAGTAAATTCTTTGATGAAGGTTTAATACCACCCTCTGTTGTGTGGACAAGTTCGCCCAATAAGGCAATAAACTTTATTCGTTATTCAATACCTTATTGGGACAATGCCATTAGTCAACAAGTGGAAATCACTCATACTAATGGTGATAGGACTCCGTGACGTGGCTACAGTAAATAGGGGCCCGCCACAATAGATCAAATAACTGGTCGCAGTGGAGAACGTACCCCAAAAAAAAAAACATTTCTTCATATGAAATGCTGCACATTTTGATCGTTTTTGCATTATTCCTGGTATTTTCGAGTGTGTGGCCATTGGTACAGCTAAAATATTACTTTATCCTATCGCCGCGCATGGGTCTTTGGAAGATAGCATCTACTTATAGAACCAGGAAAAGGTTATGGAGAATGTTTTAATGTTCTATTGAACAACAGTTTTTCTCAAGAGAGGGATTGTTTTGCATTTGGATGTATATAAAAGTATTTATCATATATTTTATATTATTTTGCCTTAAAAAAGAAATACTAAAAAAGAACTATTAGGAAACATGTTTATGATAGTAAAATTTATAAGAACATATTAGCAGTTGAATATAATATAAATGTTTATTGAAATAAATGAGTACGAAAAGTCCGGGGCGATTGAACCATTGATGCACTGCAATGGAAACGGAGCTAAATTATGTGCGCGGGGATTGGTACATGTACATGATGCGAAGTCGTGTTTTGCTGGTTAGTGGCAACAAAACGACGTTTTTAATATTTTTGGCTGAAAGCGTAATAAAAACACTAACCGAAAATGTATATTGCATAATAATATGTAAAAGAAATATTTTTACACATGCATTTATGTACCAGCCAACGTACTAAGTGCGCGGCGACTGGTGCTTTCACGGCAGGTACTCCATTTTTATACATGATAATCCCACTACGTTAGACGAGTTTTTAATTGAAACCTACTTTGATTTCAAACAAGCAGACTATGGTCTTATCAAAAACAAGCTGAGCTGTTGATACATTTTACCGAATTATGTACGATATATTAGAGACAACAGTACCCAAAAAGCAAAAAAATCGAATATATCTAAAAACCTGGAGTGGTACAATAGTTTAAATTAATTAAAAAAAGTTTAAAAAAAAAATAGAAAGCTCATAAATACTACAAGAGTGATAAAAGTGACCGAAATCTTTCTGTCGATCTGTGAGGAGTTGAGATTAGAAATTAAGAGTGCACATGAGAACTATTACAATCAGGTAGAAAATAACATTAAATCGGATTCTAGATCATGTTTTAGCTTTGTTAAAGATAACCAAAAGTCAAATAGTTTTCCATCAAAAATGCAATTTAACAATCGAGTCTGCAAAAATGCCAACGAAATCAGTAACTTGTTCGCTGATTTCTACATAATGCGGATGCATCAAAAGGAGCTGGCCCGGATGGACTTCCTTCTTTATTTTTAAAATCAACGTCAAATGAAATAGTCAAACCATTTTGTTTTGGCTCTTCAATGCTTCTTTAGAATCTTGTTCTCTTCCACTAGTTTGGAAAGAATCGTTTTTGATTCCAATTTTCAAAAGTGGTAAAAAATCAGGCATCAAAAACTATCGAGGAGTTGCTATACTATCATGCATTCCAAAATTATTTGAATCGATTGATAATATTTGATTGATAATATTGATATTTTATATTTTAATATTTTGATATTTTCTTACAAATTAAAAACTTAATTTCTAGCAAGCAACATGGATTTGTCAAAGGGCGATCTACTACTTCCAACTTATTGAACTTTGTAACGTTCATTAACGCAATGGACAATGGAAATTATGTTGAAGCACTATAAGGTACACCGGGGCAAGTGGGACCTAGAAAATGCATAGTTTGGGTTTATTCCACTGTGTTTTCTATACCTATGATTATTTCAAAATTCTTTCAGCACAAAAACTCTTCAGTGGTATCACTTCGAAAGATTAATTACGAAAAAGGCCTATCAATTTACATGAAACGAATCTGGAGAATTTTCAAAATTATGGCGGTAGGACTCACTTGTCCCATTTACCGGGGCAAGTGGGACCTATATTCAAATTTGATTTAAAAGCATAAAATAATAGTAAATTGTGCAAGTTAATAGAGTAGGGCGGGGCATAAGTGCGATGTTTGCAGTTGTCATCAATTTTCGTGAGATATAAAGAAGGACAACAACAAAATATATTTTGTAGTGATGCAGTAATTCAATATCTTCACATTCAACTATAAATCATCTGGAATAATAGTGTTATGCAAAATAAATTCTTCATTCTTCTGATCAAGTGCCGATTCGCACTTTTACCCCACTAGCGGGGCAAAAGTACGAATACCGCGGGGCAAAAGTGCGAAGCTCGAATCCATGAAATTAGCACAGCAGTAGCTAACAAAACCATATTATCATCAGTCTGCGGTATGTTTCGGTAAGGAATATTCTCAATTTGCACCTTTCCTATTTTGCGCTGGTATATTGCAGCCTTCGTCAGAACGAAACTTTTCCAAGCGTTTGTTTTTTGTTTCATCAGCGGAAAAACATTGTTTTCCTTCGGCCAACATCTGTAGAGCATACAGTTTTCTGCAGATCTTCCATTTCTAGTATCTGTAATATAGTGCCTAAAGCTGTATATAATATGCTATACAGTTTTGCCTCGTTCATGAATCGCACTTTTACCCCGTCCGTGAATCGAACTTTTACCCCGCTAGGCGCTTGACGAGGTTTGATTAAATTCTGGAAAAGCGAAATATATTTTGTAAATTCTTTTCACCGTATTTTCAAAACAGATATGTGAGTGATGTAAAACACTGCTACCAATTTTCAACAAGTAATATCCTCCTGTTGATATCGTATTTGCCGTATAACGAAAAATTACATCAAAACCGCTCTAAAATAACATTTGCTCATAACTGAGCAACTATGCTTCGTAAGCAACCAAAATCTACGTTAGATTCAAGCTGTCAAAGTAGTCACCCATCCATGCTAATGTAGTTGATTTACTCGGAATTTACACCGATAAATCATTGAATCGTACTTTTCCCCCATCGCACTTTTACCCCTCCTTACTCTATACAGCAATGTTAAAGCATTGCAAGAAGCAATCAAAAATAATATTTGTACGAAGGGTTCATTCAAAAATAGCGTAACAAAATCAGATCACAACGGGCGACTTTATAATTTATATAAAACGCAGATCGTGAGCAATTACGCTGTAAAGCATTATTGTAATGAAATGTAGTTGAATATGTCATTGTATCCAATTCTTGCGAGACGTAATTTAGGATTAACCATTGTTTAATAGCTCGAAAATACGATTATGATTTGTTTATTCTACCATGCCCAATTCGATAGAGCTACTCATAAGAGATAGTTACGCTATAATAACCACAACACTTTATTGTTTCAATTCCAGTTACAGATTTGCTTAATTATATCAAATTTGCCTTTCCAAATTCAATTAACATCGTTTAGGTGTAACTAAAATGTGACCAAACTGTTTGTTCCCTCACAAGCTGTGCATATGGGCTTCTTTTATGGGGCCCCTTGGTTTAGTCCTTTTCGGTTTTATTTTAAGGCTTTACTGGTATAAATATTATGTAATTGAACTGAAAATGTTCGGTAGTTTATCTAAAAATGTATTTAGACTGGAAGTTTTGTGCTGAAACACTTTATTTTTAATATGTTCCACTTGCCCCGGGTGCTTTGAAGTGCCCACCTTATTTCTACCCATTTTTTTAATGCCGTTTGTCAAATTAAACAACTAGTTTTCGGGTGTAATTTGTTAATACACTCATTATGTTTACCTACTTTCAGAAAAACATGTACTTTTACGTAAAGCCTGTGGCCAAAATATCATTTACACAAAGATGCGTCAAACTTACAACGCAAATTGAAAATAATGCTCAACTTTAAAGTCCAATTTTGATGTTTGAAATGCCTGTTATAAATAATCTATAATTTTAATACATGCGTTTCAGTTGTATCTTTCATTTCTAGAAAGGTTCGGTTGGACAAAATGTGGTTGAAGAGAGTTATGAGCTCCGTTCCCACTTACCCCGTATTCCCACTTTTATACCGATTTTAGTAAGGCGTTTCAGAGTTGATATACCTCTTTTACTTTTTAAATTGTCTAAGATGGGCTTCAATCATAAACTAATAAAATGGGTTCAATCATACTTGACTGAAAGAACACAAAAAGTAGAATTTGGAGGATGCTTATCATTAGTAGTGAATGTTACATCCGGTGTACCACAAGATTCCCATCTTGGCCCACTTCTGTTTATTTTGTTTGTTACCGATGTAGAATATATTTTAAATCAGTGATGGCCAAACTGCGGCCGCATGTGGCCCTTTGAGACGATTCGTGCGGCCCGCGGACTGATTTGAAAGATGGTGGACTTAGGAGAAATTTTTTGATGACATAGGAGTCCCTCAGTTTAATCGTTATGCCCCGCGCATGTTGTGAATCTGAATGCTTTGAGGTTTAAATATCATGGTGATTCCTAGAAAATGGTTTTTGTTGTCACCTATTTTGCATTTTGTTATGCACAGGAATGGCTAGAGATTATTGCGGCCCGCGGCATTCATGAGCGATTTGATTTGGCCCGCACCATGCATATGCCTGGGCATCACTGTTTTAAATCGTCTTAATGTTTTAATTTACGCAGATGATATGAAACTGTTTTTAGACATATGTAAAGCATCGGATCTTGAACTATTTCAATGCGAAATCGACTTCTTTCACATCTGGTGTAAAAAAAGCTTATTGGAACTGAATGTGAAGAAATGTAACTCTATCTCATTCACAAGAAAGCGCGTTACTAGACAAGAGGAAATACATTCACTCCACAATTGTGGATAACCCACAGTTATGGATCAACATTGATTTAAAAACTCTGTTAAAGCGAAATTAATCATTCAACTTGATTGCAACTATTTTTTGAGGGTAGTTTAATGGTTTATACACTGACTTAAACAGTGGTTTACTTGTTGACTTCACCATGTGTTGCTTGAGAGGTCGATTTGTTAGATGAAATCTTTTGCGGTTCGATTTCATCGTGTTTTACTGGCTTACGCCAAGAAAGACCTTCATTTTCATAAGATGTTTTTTGGTTGATTATCAACCACGAAACCAATAACAATGAAAGTTTTTATTAGATTCAATTAGTATTCAACGAAAAATACCGCAATATACCTAGTTATTTCACAAAAAAACTAGGATATCAAGCGAAATATATATGATCCAAATTGTGGGAAAAAATGTATATTCCCACAATTATGAATCAATAAAAACTCTACTTTTCTCTAGGTGTTCTAAGTAAAGCAAGTTGCTGATGATTCTGAAAAAGTAATGAAAATTGTCCGTTGACTGACGTTTTTGGTCAAGGCGTGGAACTTAAAAACGTGAAATTTTTAATTTACTTTTTAACCCCTCTAAGGTCTATAGCACTTTTAGCACCCGAAAATTTACTAAAATAAGCGTAGTTTTTTGAAGTAGGACTACTTCTTTGATTTCTATATTGGGGTGCACTTTAGAAAAACGAAAAGGGATCATGTAACGAAAAGTGGTTATGGTTTGCACGCTTATAACTCAGTCATCCGTCAACAGATTCTAGAGATATTGGTATCAATCGATTGGAAATTTTTCAAAAAATCCATTACAACACAGTAGATTACATGTTTCCCTAACAGACGTTTAATAATTGAGAAAATATGAGTCGAATATTTAATATTTCATTATTTGCATTTTTTTGCCTTCCCGCGTCAGTGCTTCCCTAGCACGGATGACAGAAATATATACGAGATGAGCTATGGGTTAAACTTCCTTTCCTTACCTTCTTCGATCACCGGCTTTCGTTGGCGAAACATCTGCCAGCAGCAGCTAGCTTACGACGCATCGGACAGCCAGTTTTCGAGACACATCGGTGGCAAATTGGCAATTTTAAAGGTTGTATTTGAAACTTTGTTTGCCTTTGCCTCGGTGTGCGTCATCAGTCGGTCGCCGACTTTCGTTGGCGAAACATCAGCCGGCAGCAGCCTGCTTGCGACGCATCGGACAGCTAGTTTTCGAGACACATCGGTGGCAATTTTAAAGGTTGTATTTGAAACATTGTTTGCCTTTGCCTCGG